>NC_067398.1:31034006-31334006 GCF_016432865.1 Antechinus flavipes
TCCATCCATGTATGGGAAGCAATAGGAGAGACTTCAATCTTGCTAGAAGCTACTGTAACATGAACACTGCACATGTTTGGGAGAAGTCATGGCTAAGGGATACCTACAAGAGAAATGGATATATTGAAAAGTTTGAAAGTGAAGAAGACAAACTTCAATAGGAAGTTAACAGCCTGTTAACTATACTCCTCTAGTCAGTATAGATTTAATCTTATGGAATTTATATAGTGTAAGTTTCCTGAAGGCTGGATTGCATTTTTCAATAAATATTTGTCAAATGAAAGATGGTTGATGAGTCATGGGAAGAATGGTGAGAATCATGGAATTTATGTGTTAAATGCTTGGAGTGTGTTTGCAGGACATGATAGGGATAAGGTCATTCAAAATAGGTTATTTTATGCTATATGATTTGAATTTAATCTTATCCTATGACAAAAAAAATTAGTCAAAATGGGATTGAATGTTTCCTTACAGATCTCAGATTAAATTTGATGAAATTTTATTGAATACCAACTGTGTACGAGGCACCATGATAGGCACTAGAAATACAAATGAAATATGAAAAGTCAATCCATTTTCAAGAATGCCCTTCCTTCCATTTTATCTGTGAGTATGTTCTTAACTGTCCTGAATGAACTGTATGCTTATTCTTTTTCTGGAATTGCCTTGACTTTATATTAGGCTGTAATGATACTTTTGTGGTAGAGAACAGGCATGTGGCTGAGTTGTTTGTTATTTTCATATTATTGCAAACATATTTCCCTGGTAGTTTATGCAAAACAAAAATCTGGCCTTAAAAAGAATGACAGTTTTCAACTGTATTGATAATAAGAACCCACTGCTGTATTGACCCAATGATGGTTAAGATATCAAAGATGCTCTTTTCCAACAGGGTATTATTTTGTAATTTAAGAAGACAAACGTCAATAGGAAGTTAACAGGCTCCTCTAGTCAGTATAGATTTAATCTTATGGAATTTATATAGTGTAAGTTTCCTGAAGGCTGGATTGCACTTTTCAATAAATATTTGTCAAATGAAAGATGGTTGATGAGTCATGGGAAGAATGGTGAGAATCATGGAATTTATGTGTTAAATGCTTGGAGTTTGCAGGACATGATAGGGATAAGGTCATTCAAAATAGCTTATTTTATACTATGTGATTTGAATTTAATCTTATCCTATGACAAAAAAAAATTAGTCAAAATGGGATTGAATGTTTCCTTACAGATCTCAGATTAAATTTGATGAAATTTTATTGAATACCAACTGTGTACGAGGCACCATGATAGGCACTAGAAATACAAATGAGATATGAAAAGTCAATCCATTTTCAAGAATGCCCTTCCTTCCATTTTATCTGTGAGTATGTTCTTAACTGTCCTGAATGAACTGTATGCTTATTCTTTTTCTGGAATTGCCTTGACTTTATATTAGGCTGTAATGATACTTTTGTGGTAGAGAACAGGCATGTGGCTGAGTTGTTTGTTATTTTCATATTATTGCAAACATATTTCCCTGGTAGTTTATGCAAAACAAAAATCTGGCCTTAAAAAGAATGACAGTTTTCAACTGTATTGATAATAAGAACCCACTGCTGTATTGACCCAATGATGGTTAAGATATCAAAGATGCTCTTTTCCAACAGGGTATTATTTTGTAATTTAAAAGAACTGCAAGAGAAGAAACTGAAGACATGATAATTATAGAGCACATTCAGTAGAGTTGTCAGTGGAAATACCATTTAAGGAAAATAATACCATGTTAAGAGAAGTGAAAGTGAAAGAAACTGAGAAAGAACTTAATGTTGATACAAGTACGATCAATTATACATGTCTGGGAAGGGATATTTATTTATTTATGATATATTTGAAAGTACTTGGTCACTGAAAATATTATAATTTACCTTGGTGAGCAAGAGCATTCTCTTAGCACATTTGGAAGCTAAATCAATCCCCCCCTTTTTCTTTCTCTTTTCTTGATGCAGCTTTGCACAATAGGTAGAGTGCTGGGCTTAAAGACAGGAAGATCTGCATTCAATCCCCACTTATTTTTACCTATGTGACTTTAGTCACTGCGTCCTTCAGCAACTTCCTAAGATTTATCTTCCACATTATAGATAGATTGTATACTTTAGTAGTGGAGAGAACACATACACTGGGAATTCCCCGTGTAGATGAATGAGGTTATAGGATTTTTGTGTATGTCTTTAACAAGTACCCATCTTCCTTCACCAAGCACCCTATTTTTGATGTATGGTGTGATTTCAACAAAAATGGAAATTATTTTTCTTGGTACCTGTGATGCAAGGGCACTCTTCCATAAGTCGAGCCTTGACTAACTGCTAGCTGTTACTGTTTTAACTATTACCACCTTCTTTCTTTCTTTCTTTCTTTCTTTCTTTCTTTCTTTTTATAAAGATCCCTAAATTCTAGAAACCTAGAGGGAAAGGCATATGACATGGTGTATGTTAAGTTCGATTTTGCTTTCTTGGCTGCCTATCATAATGATAATTCATATTGAGCTTTCAGTCCACTAAAATCCCCAGATTTTTAATGTTTTGGGGCTGGGAGTTTTGTTTGTTCTTTAAATACTTCCTTAAATATATATATCTATTTAAAGTCTTTTTTGCTTCTCCAAAATCCATCTTTTGTCTTCATAATGCATAACATTTTGCTGGGTAGTTAATTCTGGGTATGTTGCCCATGTTTTTTAACTTTGTAAATATGTATTACAATTTCTCTAGTTCTCCCCTGTCTTTTTGAAAAGGTTTCTTTTTATTCCAGTTATGCTATGTTCCTAAATGATTTCAGTGTTTCTAGCAGTTCATAGAATTTTTACTTGTCTTTATAGAATTGAAATATAACTCAAATGTGTCTAAGTATATTGAATCTTGGGTTTTTCCTGGTTGGCTCCTATGGATTTGTTCCTACTTGGATTTCACTAGTTTAATTTTATATTTTTCCAAAAAAAATTTTTTTGACAGTTTCCTGAGCTAAATTGTTCAGAATTCATTTTTCGAAGTTCTCTGAGACTTCAATAACACTAAGAATGTTCTTTTAGGATTCAGTTCCATTGTTGGGACCAAAATGTTTTCCAGTAATTTGCATAATTCATTATTTTTTCAGTCTACATTTCCCACCTATTCTACATTGTATATCATCAAGTTTCTTGTGTAATAAGTCAGTTGTTGCAAATGGATGTATCACTTGATTCATTATTTCTTCTTATTTATTTTCATTTTCATTTAATTCTATGGGTTTTTAAAACTTTTTTTTCATCAAAATATAAGATAGATAGACACCTCTAATTCCACTAGTAGGTGAAATTCCTAGGTGAGAAATCCTTTCTCCTAATGCAAGGAAGCACCTTCTTTGAAAATCTCAACCTTCCAAAACCATTTGGTATTGGCTAAGAAATAGATTAGTGGATCAGTGGAAAAGGCTAGGCTCACAAGACAGAATAGTCAACTATAGCAATCTAGTGTTTGACAAACCCAAAGCCCCTAACTTCTGGGAAAAGAATTCATTATTTGATAAAAACTGCTGGGATAATTGGAAATTAGTATGGCAGAAATTAGGCAAGGACCCACACTTAACACCATATACCAAGATAAGATCAAAATGGGTCTATGACCTAGGCATAAAGAACGAGACTATAAATAAATTAGAGGAACATAGAATAGTTTATCTCTCAGACTTGTGGAGGAGAAAGAAATTTGTGACCAAAGATGAACTAGAGACCATTACTGATCACAGAATAGAAAATTTCGATTACATCAAATTAAAAAGCCTTTGTACAAATAAAACTAATGCAAACAAGATTAGAAGGGAAGCGACAAACTGGGAAAACATTTTCACAGTTAAAGGTTCTGATAAAGGCCTCATTTCCAAAATATATAGAGAACTGACTCAAATTTATAAGAAATCAAGCCATTCTCCAATTGATAAATGGTCAAAGGATATGAACAGACAATTTTCAGAGGATGAGATTGAAACTATTACCACTCATATGAAAGAGTGTTCCAAATCATTATTGATCAGAGAAATGCAAATTAAGACAACTCTGAGATACCACTACACACCTGTCAGATTGGCTAAGATGACAGGAAAAAATAATGATGAATGTTGGAGGGGATGCGGGAAAACTGGGACACTAATGCATTGTTGGTGGAGTTGTGAACGAATCCAACCATTCTGGAGAGCAATCTGGAATTATGCCCAAAAAATTATCAAAATGTGCATATCCTTTGATCCAGCAGTGTTTCTATTGGGCTTATATCCCAAAGAAATACTAAAGAAGGGAAAGGGACCTGTATGTGCCAAAATGTTTGTAGCAGCCCTGTTTGTAGTGGCTAGAAACTGGAAAATGAATGGATGCCCATCAATTGGAGAATGGCTGGGTAAATTGTGGTATATGAATGTTATGGAATATTATTGTTCTGTAAGAAATGACCAGCAGGATGAATACAGAGAGGCTTGGAGAGACCTACATGAACTGATGCTAAGTGAAATGAGTAGAACCAGGAGATCATTATACACTTCGACAACGATATTGTATGAGGACATATTTTGATGGAAGTGGATTTCTTTGACAAAGAGACCTGAGTTTCAATTGATAAATGACGGACAAAAGCAGCTACACCCAAAGAAAGAACACTGGGAAACGAATGTGAACTATCTGCATTTTTGTTTCTCTTCCCGGATTATTTATACCTTCCGAATCCAATTCTCCCTATGCAACAAGAGAACTGTTCGGTTCTGCAAACATATATTGTATCTAGGATATACTGCAACATATCCAACATATAAAGGACTGCTTGCCATCTAGGGGAGGGGGTGGAGGGAGGGAGGGGAAAAAAAATCGGAACAGAAATGAGTGTAAATATAATGTAATTATTAAATAAAAAAATTTAAAAAAAAAAAAAAAAAAAAAAAAAAAAAAAAGAAAATCTCAACCTTAAAGAGTTGTTCAGATCAATAGCTGAGTGACTTTTTGAAAGCTATAGAATCAGTTTGTGTCAGAGATGAGACCCTAAGTTCTAGTCTTTTGGGTTTCAAGGGCCAGCTCAACTTTCTATCACAATTCTTCTTCACAACTCTGTGAACATCAGTGAGATAATTTACATAAAATGTTTCAAAACCAATAAAAATGCAATTGTCTACCACATATACAATGTGTAGCTATGTGTACACATTTAATATATATGTAGATATTCATATATACATACACATGATATATTATATATACACATATATGTCTATTAAAACAGTTCACCATTTCTCATATAATCCCATTTCTTCCTTTTCTTTATTTATTGAAATCTTTGTATTTGCTGATATAATAAAAAGATATATACATACACATGTTTATGAATTGTTACTGTTTTTTTACTCATTTTTCAATTGTATCTAATGCTATGCAATCCCTTTGGAGTTTTTTTGGGCAAAGATACTAGAATGATGTATCATTTACTTCTCCAGCACATTTCACAGATAAGAAAATTGAAACAAGATTAAATGATCTGCCCAGAGTCACACAGTTGGTATGTGCCTAAGGGTAAATTTGAACTCAGATCTTGCTTACTACAGACCAGGTACCTTATGCATTAAGTCACCTAATATACACATACATAGCACAAACCATGTCACTCTATCTCTATTGTTCACAAATCAAAATCAGGGAAACAAATTTTACTCTGTGAATTTGTATTTGTAGATTCACATCGGAAACAAACACAAAATTCTAAATGGGGAGAGACTTTGAGCTCAGGCTCTATAGCTTAAATAACCCACTTAACACCTTAACAAATAAACCTCAGTGTTCATTTATAAGAATCTTATAATTAAACCAGTTTGAAGATTATTGCAAGGGAAACTTTTAGCAAAATATTAATCACCAAAAAAATAACAGTGTATGAACCATTAAGACCAAATTAGGATTGACACTCTAGTCTCAAGAATTGTGATATTTAAATTTATTTATTTATTTTATTTTTAATTTAAAGAATAAAGCATTTCCATATTGTAATATAATAAAAATAATGATTGCACACAAAACTGTGTAAATCTCTAATGTACCGGCTGCTATTTTTAAAAATATATGTTATAAAGTTATAATATAATTTTCCCCTTTTATTAGCCTAGAGATGGCTACCATTAGACACATATATGTGTAAAATCATCCTATACATATTTTTATTTATCCATTATTTCTCTGGATGCAGTTCTTTATATTTCATTTGTAGGTAATTTGGATATTTATCATAATCAAAATGATTTGTTTCCTCAAAGTTTTTCTTAAAACAAAATTGCTGTTATTACATGCAATATTCTGTTGGTTCTGCTCATTTAATTCTTCATTATTTCGTGCATGTCTATCCATGTTTTTCTAAGATCGTTGAGTTCATCATTTCTTATAGCACAGTAGTATTCCATCACAATCATGTACCACAACTTGTTCAGCCGATGCCCAGTTAATGGGCATCCCTGCAATTTCCAGTTCTCTGCCAGCACATCTGTGACATTTGAAAATTATATTTAATTAATGAGTATCATGCTAATAGATTCTAGCACTATATAAATGTGAATTGCTTTTACTAGTAGTAGAATTACTGTCATCTCATCTCATTCTTTTTTTTTTTTTTTGCTGAAATTCAAATACAACTAGTAGGAATAAATTACTATCCTGCTATTATTCTTTTATATTTAATATCCTGTAGAGGATTTCACAAGTTAGTAAAATGACAAATTTTTGTAGTTGAATATGAGTTTTAAGATGTCAGTTCATCTTCTGTACATTCACCAAAAGTATCTTGAGAATAATTATGGTAACAGACATGATGACAAGGATGACATGCATCTCTTCCTGTTCCCATAGGTTTTAATTCCTTTCACTAGGTAAAGCTTTTCATTCAATGTAGATTGTTATGAATAGTTGGTATGAGGATATCTAAGAAAAATGCTATTCTATTCTATATGTGATATCTTATTGTGCTGTCTAACTGGTTTGAAATATTTTTTAATGATGCTTTGGTTTCAGTATTGAATTTACAAAAATATTGGGTGGATTTAATACGTAGCATAGACATTTCTTATCTGATAATTTATAAAGAATAGCCATTTTCCAGCCATCTCTAATATATACCATATGTCCTCTAATCTCCTCTTCCTCTGATTCCAATCATAACTTGAATTCCCCTCCCCTGGGTCCTGATTCTGATAAATGAGCTTTCATCTTATTTCTCCAGGTCATTATGCCACACTTAGTCATTTCCAAGTCAAGCTACTTTATGTGTGTACTCCATCCCATAGCTCTCAATATATCTATTTTATTCTGTTGTTTGAATTGTACAACTCTGAAGGCAGCACTGCCTTAATTGTTTGTATTTGTATCTCCAGAGCACAAAATAAACACGTAAGGTCTTTCTTTTTATTCATCCATTTTGGTATATCATATTAATCACCTTATTATATAATTATAAATAACTGATAGATAAATGCCAAATTTTTTTGCAATCTAATGTGACATGCTGAACAGTTTCTAGCATTTCATTGAATAATTAGCATCCTCAAGGAAAACCTTTCTATCATTTTGGTCACATTGACTTCATCCTGAATCATATCATAATAATCCTTTTTCTTTAAAAAAAAACAATCTTCCTGCCTCAGCCATTTTTTCTAAGTCTCTCTGCTTGCATACAGTTGGCTGAGTTCATTTTAATAGTGCCAATAAAGTTTCATCTGAATAGCACCGCTTTGATTCTACTTTTGGGCCTTAGATACATCACAGACTCCATCTGGAGATAAACCACTTTCAGCTATATTAGTTAAATCTAGAGGTATAGCCCTTTTATTTTGCCAGCCCTTACTCTTTGGGAAATCAGTCAGTCAATAAACATTTTTAAGCTCTTTTTATGAGCTGGGCAGTGGGTAAGCGCAGACAACACAAAAGCAAGAAGTGTGACCTATTTGTCTATTTCTGCAAATGTTTAACTATTATGATTATTGACATTATGATGATTATTGGCAGACTTTTAGAATAGTAAAGTCATAGTAAATGCTTTATTTGATAGCCATAGAGAGTTCGTTTGGGGAATCTCCTTAGAGCTCATTGAGATGGAGGTTAGATGGGTTGGGAACTCGAGAGGGGGCTCCTCCCCAAACACAGGCTGAATAGCTCACTGGCAAAATATACCAAGGACTTGCCTGCGGTACCCATGGTGAATAAAATATGAAGAGTTTACATTGCAGCGGCGTACTATGTAGATGTCCTCCCGCGATCGTGTCTTTCATATGTAATTCAGATGTGTAATCGAGACATGTACAAATAAATCAGCTATCAGGATATGTATACAGCTTCCTCAGGGTGTTTATTTGGGTGATCTTCAGGGCTTCCCAAACCCTGGGAAGTTACATAGTAATGCTTTTTAAAAGTCGCTCTTTCCCCATGTGGTGAGAAACAAGGCTTTACTTGTGCTTGGAGTTTTCTTCATCATAAGAAAGGCATTATCAGGTGATGTCAAAGGGCCAACATCCCAGCAGTGAGCAGAGGAAGCCAAATTGGAAGTCGCGACAGGAGGCTCGCTGAGTTTTCAAAATGTTTAAATGCTATTAAATAATTACTCACTCCAAAGATTTGGGGTTCCATCAGAGCATCCATTATGTTTCACAGGCAATAGAAAAAAGAGAAGTAGAGTGGATGAGTAGAATGTCAGCTCAGCACTGATGTCAGGAAGATTTAAATTTGATTTTTACTTTTAATATTTACAAGCTAGCTGTGTGACAATAAGCAAGTCACTTACCCACTCTCTTCACTTAAACAAGTCTAAACCTATGTTATAGAAATATTCCTAAGTTATAGTGGTAAAAAGAATGTCTATACCAGAAGTTCTTATGTCTCCTATCCCTCCACAAAAAAGAGAAATACATGATGCCAGTTTTTATTGATTTCACTACTTCACAACCTCCTCCCCCAGAAATTATTGTGTGCATAATTTATATTCATTTCTTTACATGTCATATTGTTCAATAGAATATTAATTTCTTAAAGGCAGAAACAATTTTTTCTCCTTTATTTTCTTTTTTCTTCCTCTCTCACCTTTCCTCCTTTCCTCCCTTTCTTTCTTTCTTTCTTTCTCTTTCCTTCATCTTTATTTCTTTTTCCCCTACTTCTTTCTTCTTTCTTTCCTTCCTTCCTCCTTTCTTTTGCCTTCCTTCTGTCATTCCTTTCTTCCTTCCTTCATTTCTTTTTTTTTTCTTTCTTCATTCCTTCCTTTCATTCTTCCTTCCTTCTTTTCTTTATTTCTTTTTCTTTTCCCTTCTTTCTTCATTTATTTTTTCCTTCTTTTCCTCCTTTTTTTCTTTCCTTCTTTTCTTTTTCTTTCCTTCTTTCATTCTTTTCTTCCTTTACTTCTTTCCTCTTTTCTTTTTTCATTCTTTTCTTCCTTCTTTCCTTTCTCCCTCATTTTCTTTCTCTCTCTTCCCCCCTCTTCCTCCCTTCCTTCTTTCCTTCTGTCATTCCTAATTTCTTTTTCTTTATTCTGTCTTTCCTTCCTTTCTCTTTCTTGCCTATGCATCCTAGGAACTTTTTATATAGTAGGCCAAACCAGTTTTCCTTATGCTCACAGCTGACTAGGTTATTTCTCTACCGAAGAAACTACAGTGGCTTCATATTACCTCTAGAAACAAAAATAAACTCCTCTATTTCATATTTAAAGCTCTTTACAACCTGGTCCCAACCTATCTATTCAACCTTATTGTATATTAGCCCCTTTCATCTGTTCTACAGTTTATTCAGTCAGGCCTTATCACTGTTCCTCATGCACAGCAATATATTTCCCTTCTCCATGTCTTTGCTTTGGCTTTTCCCATGCCTAGAACAAAACCTCCCTCCTCCCTAACTCTAAATATACTCAATTAAATTCAAGTCATATCAAAAATCACTTTCTATTTGAAGGCTTTCCTATTTCTCCCTCCCCCCATACTAGAACTCTTCAAAATCATTTTTTTCTTTATTTTCTATTTATTCCATATAGAGATACAAATACAAAAGTATCATCATTACTTATATTATTAACAGGGTTTGTCATATCGCTAGTATTCCTTATATTGAAATAACCTGGTATTCCCAATATATTCACATATCTCTACTAATAGAACATAAGCTTCTTGAAGGCAAGAATTGCCGCATTTCTATCTTTGAATCCCCAGTGCCTACCATAGTACCTGGCAGAAAATGGGCAATAAGTAAATGGTTATTGATTGACTGATTAATTGGTGCTTAATCGAAGCTTATTGAATTTAAAAGCTCTTTTTAATTACTGTGGCTCCAGGTACTATTTTTTAGTGTTAAGGCTATGTCCTTTTCTACTCTGTTCATTTTCATTGAGCCATTCATCCACAAAATTTAGGGCTTTTGCAATATTTAATTCTAGCTGAAAGCGGAAACTCTTCTCTCTCCAGCAGAAAATAAGTAATCACACAGTGATTATGAACCAGTTTAGCTTTCCAAAGTCCTTCTCTGTAACCTAATTAGGTCTTTTCATTAATCAGTGGAATATATATTTTTTCTAAGTCTAGAATTGTCCTTCTCTCTGTAGTTAGCGGGCTGAGTGACTGCCCAAGGTTCTTTTGTTTCAGAGGCAGCTCTCCCCATAAGTGTGAGACAATTTGTCTTTGTGTCAGAGGGAGCGGTTTCAGTGGCTGGAGGTAAGGAAGCACATGTTTGCCTGCAGTCTTACCTGGAGATATGGCTGGGCTTCTGTTACAAAGACTTCAGCTGTATAAATACATTGTGCCATCTGTATATGGCAGGGGAATTGAGCCGGGAGAAGCTCAAGACCTGTGTCAGTGTTCTCACAGAAGGACTGTTTATGAACAGATGTTATGTGGTGTTTTTCACAGAAAATGGACTCTGGAGAGAGAAAATGTCTATCAATTACCGAGGTATTATGTATAACAGCAATTTTTAACCTTGAGAACGAGACTTTAAAGTTCTCGGTGAAATATTTGAGAGTGTGGCTACTTTCTTTGTCTGAAGTTAAGAGCCAACCTTGGGTAGTATATAAATTGTCAAAGGCAATAGACTTTTGAGATCTAGGATGTGCATGTGTGAGGAAAGGGGACTTGAGTTCAGATTTTTGAAACTGAATATACTCTATGCTAATGATCCTTACAGATTTGAAATGCTCCTGATGTCGATAGAAACTTTATTTTTCCTCTTCGAAAGAGACGAAAGTCAACTTGAAGGATTCAACTGCAAGCTGATTTTGATGGGAAGGAAGCTTTCTTAGGAAATTGCTCATAATTTCATATTCATTCTTTTTCAGCTGGAAGTTTGGAAGGCTCATAATGTCGGTCATGCTCTTGGCTATTAAAGATGCCAGTGTTTTGCAAAATAAACATTTCTTTTCTATAAGGGACTTCCTGGATGAAACTGAGCTGTGTATACCCTGAGTCAGGGAGAGCCAGCAGTTCTCAAAGACAGGGCGCTCTAGATAGAATAATCTCCGCCTGCCATGCCAAGAGCATCGCAGCCCCTATGTGACCTGTTGACAGACACCATGCTTTGCATAATATATATATTTTCATTTTCCCTTAGCTCTCTTATTATTTATTCAATAAATCCTTTTTTCTTGCTGACAGCAGTTGTATTTATAAAGCTAAATCCAACACAGCAAAATGTTCATCACTTTATAAACTAAATGCTAATGTTTTATTTATATGCAATGAAGAGAAGGAAAAAAAGGACTGAATTGATGTTTACCTAACAAGCTGTAAAAAAAGTGCAGTAACATAATAGTGGAGTTCATAAGCATTCTGGCTGGTAATTTTGGGTGTCAACATTTGAATTGCAGAAAGAGTTTATGCAGACATAGCACGTATACAAGTGCAGTTTAGATCTACATCGATAAAAATAACATCTGTTTAAGCATACATTACATTTAAAAATAACTGTACAGTGATCAGCTGGTTAAGTACAGTTAACCAGATGTCGCTTTTAAAGTGCCAGATGGAACAATGAAACTAAGATTGAAAATTAAAAAATACTGTGAAAGGTCAAATCAATTAAGCAACCTGTTTTGTTGGCATGTAACAGTTAAAAGTAAGTTTTGACTACTTAAAGAGTTAGCAGTGTGAAGATGAAGCAGTTAAAATGAGACATTTTGAGGGAAGTTGGGTTTCTTGAGCTTCTCTATGTCGCCATAGAGTTTTTCATACTCCTGGATTAAGGGCTGATAGCTCCTTTTACTTTCTCCAAATTCTCCCGGTCAGGATTAGCTTTGAAAGTAAATGGCGTCTATAACTGAAGATCAAGATTGTGTTTACCAAGGAAGGGCTCCAATTAAGTCTACAGCTTGGGAAAAAGAAATTCCAAACATATTATGTACTCTGAGAGCAGATTCGCCAAATATCCAATATGCTATTTTTTTTTTAAGTGGAAGGTCTCTAATTTTACAATGTGCTATTATTTTCCAGGGTTGTTCTGTACGTGGCATGAGAAGGTTTCTGTTGAATATTGTCTCTGCTGATTTCATTGGGAAATCCCAGCAGATTATTTAAGGATGCCAAAGAGATGAAATTCATATTCATCAAAACTTGGTTGAAAGATCACCTTTTAAGTTTTTTGCTTGAAGAATTATATTCTCTTCATAATTTCGTTTTGAATAGTTATGATTTGACCAGAAAGGACACAAGTGGTAAAGTATGAAAACATACCAGATCTTGGGGGTGGCCAAGATGGCTCAAATGTCGCTACTTGCAGAAGCTTTTCCTGCACCCCCATTTGTTTATTCTTTTTTTTTTCTTTAATTGATTTTGCACGTACTTTGTGTTGATTCTGTATATATGACATAGGCTCAGTGTAAGATATAAGAACTTGGAGGGCAGGGGCTGATTGATTTTTTCCCTTTTTTTCCTTTCTTCAGCACCTAATTTAATTTCCAATATATTAAAAAGTGCATATCCATTGTCATGCTATAACTTGATATGCAGATTTAGAGCAGTTGGGATAACTATGTGGCCCAGTAGATAGAACACTGGGCCTGGAGGTTAATTATTTACTAGGTGTGTGGCCCTGGACAAATCACTTAACATGTTTTGCCTCAGTTTCCTCATCTGTAAAATGATCCAGAGAAGGAAATGGCAAACCAGTTCAATGTCTTTGCTAAGAAAATCCCAAAAGGGATCAGAAAAAAATGTGATCATGAATGAAAACAGCTGAACAGGAGCAACAAATACAGATGTGATTATTAATAAGAATATATAAATGATAACAAAAATCTCAGAATTATTTTTCTTCTGTACTGAAAATTATGCATTATGTAATATGAGCTAAAATTTATATAATGCCTATATGTGCCAGGCACAATTCTAAAAACTTCACTAACATCTCATTTGATCCTTATAACATCCACATGAAGTAGATACAATTGCTGTCTCCATTTTATAGATGAGAAAATTAAGATAAAACAGAGGTTAAATGACTTGCTCAGTACCACACAGCTAGTGAATATCTGCTGATCTATCATTGCCTCAACAACCTAATATTCTAGATTTTTAAAAAAAAAACCAAAAAATCTTTATTAAACATTAACTATGTGTCCTACTATGTGCTAAGTATTGACTTTATAAAGATAAACATGAATCGATTTCTGCCCCAAAGAAATTAACATATTTCAGAGAGAGACATAATGGATATATAGAAGTATAAATTTCATACAAGATAGTTGGAGAGAGTACCTGAACTGGTGGGATCAGGAAACATTTGATTTAGATCAGAGCTTCTTAAACTTTTTTTTTTGTCCCAGATCTGTTATCAATCTGATAAAGCTAAGGTATACTTTTCTCAGAATGATATGACAGACTGCTAATCATACTGTGCTATTGCTGTTGATAGTCCTGTGCTTTGTTGTCTACAGTCATAATTGAAGGAAATCCTAACGAATGAAAATATTTTTTTTAATTCTCAAGTTCATGAACCCCATGAAAACTATCCATGGGCAGTCTCTGATTTCAAATTAAGAATTCTGATGGAGAAGGAGGCTATGTGGGATGAGTTTAAAGGGAAAGACAGGAAGAACAATGTACTGAAGGCATGGGGTTATACCCCTAATAAGGATGCAGAATAGGAAATGGAGTGTTGAGTGGGAGAAATAGCAAAAAACTAGCTTACTTTGACCATGGATTGATTGATTGCCAAGAGGTGAGGGATATATAAA
The DNA here is from genome assembly GCF_016432865.1 of Antechinus flavipes. Taxonomy (NCBI): domain Eukaryota; kingdom Metazoa; phylum Chordata; class Mammalia; order Dasyuromorphia; family Dasyuridae; genus Antechinus; species Antechinus flavipes. The sequence continues at coordinate 31,048,226 of NC_067398.1, forward strand.
CAGAAAAATTGCTTTGGGCCATGTTGTGAAGGGTTTTAAATACCTAATAGAGAGTCTTATCATTTATCCTAGAAGTAATAGGGAGCCACTGGAATCTGTTGAGTAGGGGAGGGACATGATCAGATCCTCCATTCAGGAAAAATACTTAGGCTGCCATGTGGAGAATGGATTAGAATAAGGAGAGAGACTTGAGACAAGGAATCGGTTAGAAGGTCCTTACAAAAACAATGACAAATCCATCAAGAAGTATCTTTGAGTGCTTATTATGAATTTATACTTCATTGTACTAATATTGAAGGGAATAGAGATGGATTCTCTGATATGGTTCCTGCCACACGGAGGTCATAATCCAAGGATCCTGGAGTTAGCCAATTAAACAATGGGCGTCTTTTTCCTCTAGAATATTTATTTCTCATAATTAGGCTGAAGTGTGTTTGCCCTTTCCCTTCTTTCATTATTTATTCTTCTCCTTCAATCGATCTGTCATCTGATGGTTGCAGGTGTTTCCTCCAAAAGTGCCAAACATATTTCACCCACAACTTCTTATCCTGAACAAGTCTTGTCCATAACAGTCTGATTCAAGTTCTTGAGTATTCATGTCCTTGAGTCTCACATAAAAGATCTACCCAATTTTCAGAACCTTAAGTTCTCCTAAATTCAATACCAAATTCTACCAACTCACCTTCTTTTCAGATCATATAATTCCTTAATGATATATTTGCCTAATATTTGTGTTAAAATAAACGAGGCTTGGCTTAATGCACTGAACTTTTTGGGTAGCTACCGATAGACTTTGGGGAGTCTGTAAAATGGGATGGGGAAAATGTACCTCTATTTTCACTCATTTCTACTTAAATTTTAGTATTTCTTTGAATTCTTTAAAATAATATTCTGAGAAAAGGCTCATATTTATCAGGAGATTTTTTTTAAAGGGTCCATAATATAAAAAGGAATCCATAGTAATAAAGTATTGAACTCAAGAGACAGGAAGATCTGGGTTAAAATTCTGCCTCAGATATTTATTAATTATATCAAAGTCAATTCAACTTCTCTGAGCCTCAATTTTCCCATTTACAAAATGGACATAATAATAACACCTACCTCCCAGGGTTGATGTGAGCCATGGCTAACCATCATATAGCTTTTTAAGATTTGAGAAACACATTGTGTATATGAAAACTGCTTTCTTTAATGTACTTCATAGATATCATCTGAAATTATTAAAGCTACCACAAAAACTGATTATTAGGCATGTATTTTTTTTTACTTAGAAACTAAAATGTTATTTATTTGTCATTTCAGTAGCAGTTTTGTTTTTCTTGAAATCTAGCTAATTTTTTCAGGAGCACCAAAATACAGTTGGAAGAACCCTTGGAACTCATTCTCACATTTTACAGATAAGGAAACTGAGGCTTAGAGAAGATAAATAATAAATAAATTCATAAATAAAGATTGTCAATGCAATGTACATTATATTGTGTATTTATATTTGTGTGTTTGTATATGTGCATAAATACAAACGCCATATATAAATATAAGTGCACCTAATTATATGTACTTTTATATGTAACACAAACATATACATATATAAACATATATCTGTGTGTATATATAAACAAGAAAATATTTACAAAACAGATATACAGATATAGATTTAAAGTAACTGGGAAGAAAAAGCTTTGACCACTTAATTGAAAAGTCAACTATTTCTTAAATCCAGCTGAGCAGCTGACATGCCAAGTAACCTTTAGAATAAGATGGCCTCAATGTGCTGTCATTTAAATATAATCATCACTTCCTTGAGAGAGGGCTTTGGTCTTACATGGCTGGAAGAAAGGTGTTGGAGGAATGAAGTGGAAGCCAGTTCTCAGGTCAAGGTCATGGGTGGAACTTGAAAATGAAGTCTCTGCTTCCCCTCTCTCCCACTACCACACCCCAGAAACTAACCCAAGAGAGCTAGCTTTCAAATAACACCCAGTGGTTTTAAAACCTCTAGAAAACCTGTGTTAACAGGACACACTGGTGGTTATTAACATTTTTGTTAGAACCAGTTTTACTGGACGCAGTTCAACAGCAACAAGGAACTCCCAGAAGACACGGAGTACCAGTGCATTTTCAAGATCATTAGTAAGTGATATTTGGTGGTGAATATCCTGGGGTCAGTGCTGGCAGGAATTGAGTCAGCAGCCCTCCAGAAGGACTGACTCTTTAAAAATAGGGAGAGGCAAGGAAGAAAAAACCCTGTAATGAGACCTGACTAATATCAAGGGCCTACTGTTCTGTACCCACTCCCTCCTCCTCAGTTAAATGAACTGTTAAAAGACCAAAACCAAGACGGCTGCTTGAGAGCCAACAATAACGAAAGGACTTGCAGCAGATGGTCCTACCTCTCTTTCTGATTACAGCAAATACATCACCTCCCCTCCATCCCCAGCGCCCACAGTTATGGAGAAGGGCAGGACTTTTGAATGGCTGACATTGAGCCGAGGGGAGAGGCAGAGCCCGGCTTTGGCTGGAACACCGGGGCTGCTTTACAGAATTATTAATAAGGCCAAAGAAGGATGCACGGCTCCCTGCCCTCACATGCAGGGACTGTGGGCAATTTGCCTTCCTCCCTAAAACCTGTCTCTTGCTGGATAGCTTTCAAGTGCAAAACAAATATGGGGCCCATAGATGTCCCTGCTGTTTCCAATAAAAAACACATGATGTATGACTGCTTGTCCAGGGGAGAGAAAGCACTAGCTGGCTGGCGAAATCTACCTGGATGTTTAAAGGCTCTTCAAGGGACTTGGTGTGTCTTTTCCTGGGAAAGGGGAGACAGAGACAGATACAGAGGAAAAAAAAAAACAGACAGAGACAGATACAGAGAGACAAGAAAAAAGAGAGAAAGCAAGAGAGAGAGAAAAAGAGGAAGAAGGGAGGGAGGAAATAAGAAGGAAGAGAAAGGAAGGAAGGAAGGAAGGAAGGAAGGAAGGAAGGAAGGAAGGAAGGAAGAAGGAAGGAAAAAAAGGAAGGAAGAGATGAACAAATGAGCAGATGAAAACACACAAAGACAGAGAGAAAGAAAGAGATAGAGAGAGAGAGAGAGAGAGAGAGAGAGTTACAAATGAATAAGAAAAATATGCTTTAGTAGAGTTCTCATGATGTAAAAAGAAAGCAAAGAAGGTCCCCCATTCAAAAGACAGACTCTCTATATGGAACTCATGGTATGATGTGGATAAGGGTTCCACAGGATTGAAAGGGAATGTCCACCCATCTGTCCCATTGGAGAGAAAATTCATATTGCTGAGGTCATAGATACAATAGTGTTTGAGAATATTCATAGAGAAGAGTGACCCAGAAGACCTAGATTAAAATCCTAGCCATTAAATTTTGTGACTTTGGGCAAGTCTCAGTTTCTCTAATCCTCAGTTTTCTTATTTGTAATGTGTTGTGAGGTAGTTTCTAGGTGACTTTTATGTTTCCTTCCAGAATTAAATATTTGATCCTGGTGTTTCTCTGATATTTCAAAGGGCTCTATAAATGCAATCATATGGATCTTTGCTCCAGCTGTTCAAATTGTGCTCTTTTCACATCTTCCCATTCTGAGATATATCCTATGCTAGAATTCTACACTACTCTTAAGGATGTGGGGATATCAAACTGAAGGAAGAAAGGCTTCCCTGATTTAGCTTGATAATTTGTAGATACCATTAGAATATAATGGTTGACACTGAATATTCCTCAATTTTGCTACAAATATTGCAGGGGGAGTAATAAAGAAGCCGATGGTGATGATGGATTCAAATGCCTCTTGGACTAATCATGTCCATTTCAGTGGATAGCTCCAATACATGTCCCTTTCAACAGTATCCAAATAGTTTTGAGACTATTAAGAGCAATGGAGATCTGTTAGCAGTAGCAGACTCAGGGTATTTGACCAACTGCCAACCAAGTTAACTTCCGCGCTATGTGGTTTAGCGCCTTTTGTTTTAAGCTGGATCTGTGATTTCACTGATGTGGGGAGCATATCTCTGAGGAAGCTATACAAATGCTGAGCAATATCTACTCTGCAATGCATTATTTTTGAGTGTTCCTGGCCCTGACCACTGAGAGACTTGTCTGAGGCAGCAGAGTTAATATATGTGAAAAGTAGAACTGGAACTCAAATATTTCTGAATCAGAGGACAATTTTATATACACTAACCTCCACTGCTTCTTTTACAGTTTAGAATAGAAAAAAGACATCAATAACATGCAAAAGGAAATATCCTGATGCATTTCCTCTGAGATTATCTCCCATTTATCTTGTTGTATATAATTTTGCCATGTTGTTTTCCCCAACACACAGTAGGTACTTAAAAAAATTTTTTTTTTAATTTGCTTTTCCTCCATGGCACAAGCAACCTATTTTTCCCCTCCTTATATAGGGAGAGGTTCTTCACCACAACATTGGCCACTAGATGAAGAATTTGGCCATAGCCACCCACAAAACTGCCAACCCAAGGTATGGAGCATTGGGATCTGTGTAGGTGGAGGAATTAACCACACTGGTGGAATCTTAGCTCTTTGGAAGTGCTGCCAAGCATATGGGCTCAAATGCCATCCATGTATATTTTGGTGACCTAAGCAACTTTAGGATCTCATAATTCAGTGCTGTCTAAACAATTTCTTCCATCCAAAAAAGAAAGAAAGAAAGAGAGAAAGGGAGAAAGAAAGAAAGAAAGAGAAAGAAAGAGAGAAAGGGAGAAAGAAAGAGAGAGAAAAAAGAAAGAGAAAGAGAAAAAGAAAAAGAAAAAGAGAAAGAGAGAGGAAAAAGGAAAAAAGAGACAGAGACAGAGACAGACACACACTGAGAAAGAGAGAGAAAGAGAGATGTATTTTTACCTCAAATCTTATAACGGGAGCAATCCTAAAATTAAAGCAACAACTATTTTATATTTTGTCTAAAAATTCCTTTCCACTGGAGTTTAGGTGTGATACACTATTAATTACTCTCTTTTTGGCAAGCCCCAAACTAAAACGTATCTTCCAAAATGAAATCATGGGTGATGTTGAATCACTTTTTAGAAGGAGAAAAAATTACAAGAAAAAGAATGCCTAATAAAATTTTTAAAATGGATTTAAGAATATCTGGGATTAATTATTTAGGGATTGTTTCAAATTTATACTATATGTAATTTGCATTTTTATCGTGTGTGTGTGTGTGTGTGTGTGTGTGTGTGTGTGTGTGTATCCTATATATGACTTGTTTTTGTGTTGTTCTCCTATTTGATTGTTATCCTATTAGGCTCCTTTAGGGCAGGGAATTTTTATTTTGTCTTTCTTTCTGTCTCCAATGGTTAATTCAGTACCTGGCCCATTGTTACTATTCAGTGATTTTCAGTCCTGCCTGATTTTGTGACTCATATGGGGGCAAAGATACCAAACTGGTTTGCCATTTTTTTCTTCAGCTCATTTGACAGATGAGGAAACAGAGGAAAAAGGGTTAAGTGATTTGTCCAGGGTGGTGCAGTTAGTAAGTCTCTGAGGCCAGATTGGAATCCTCCTGACTCCTTGACCACCTAACTTCCTGCCTGGCACATAGTAGGTGTTTAATAAATGTCTATCAATTGACTGATACACAATATCAGTCAAAGCAAGTTTGTGTCACTAATTAGTTCAAGGGATTTTCACCAATCCTAACGCCTGATCTAGACTGTGATCTAAACATTTCCTGACCAACTAGTCCAAGTTCTACTACCTGCTGATCAGCTTTATTTTCTAGTAATCAGAAATATAATAACTGTAAACATGAATATAATAAAATGACTTTTATATTAACAGTGGAAAAATAGTATAGTGTAGTTGATAATGGGCCAGCCTAAGCTAAGGGAGACTCAGTCACAGTTTCACACAGATTGTGTGGCCTTGTATGCACTATTCCTCAGTAACCTCAAACAAATTTATAAGACTGCAAATTAAAGATGAGTTGTGGATCTGTGTAGGTAGAAGAAGTATCCACCCTAGGAGGTCTTAACATCAGTGAAATCATTGGTCTAAAATTAAAGAAAGGAATGAATTAACAGCTGACATTTATGTGATATTTTTACGTTTGCAAAGTGCTTTGAATCCATTGTCTCATATAATCCACACAGTAATCTATGGGATAAGTACTGAAGTACTGTTAACTCCATTTTACAAAATAGACCAGTGCAAATCCAAGACTTGCTCATAAGAATTTGAAATCAGAGGATCTGGATGCGAATTTCATCTCTGACAACTGTGTGACCAGGAATATATTGTTAAATCTCTCTGGGTCAGTTTCCTTAAGTGAAAAATAAGAACAGACTTGGTCTGGATGTCTTCTAAGATCACTTCCAGCTCTCAAACTACAATTCTCTGCTCCTACTGTGTCCAAAATGGAATTCTAATCCACATGTCCCAGGTTTAAATCTTTTCATTTTACCAATGACATGAATTTTCTTTAGGCTCCTTGTAGTAGCATTGTGATTAAGCGTGTGATTATTAAGCTTATTTTTTTAAGTGTGATCATCAAATTTTTAAATGGGCCAAAAGGGTTTTCAGGAATATGATCAGATTTTTTTTTTCACCTGAAGCTCTTAACAAACAGCTGCCTGTTCTATTGCCTTCGTTGTTTTCATTGAGCTTGTTTCATTTTATTTTATGTGAAGGCACATAATTACATTATTCATTAATCCACAAGTATCTGGCATTTGTTCATGCTTACAGTTTTCCTTATTTATTTTGCAAATGTGCTGCTTTCAATTTTTCAAATAGGTTTTGTGAGAGAAAGGTTGGAAGCCTCTTTCATTAAACTAACTTGCTTCACCCTCTATTTTCTTTGATTTGCCATATTCCCTTCCCCAATAAAAGGAGCTGAATTTATGTAGGTTTTTTTTTTTTTATTAGATCCCCTGTCATTTTGATCCTTTGCTTTCAATCATCATTTTTCCATCCACATGGAAGATTTCGACAAAACACGCAGCATGGATTGCTTGCTATGAAAAGCAGATAGGGATTTTTTTTTTTCTTTCCAAAATCGAAAACAGAAGAGCGCCCTGAGAATCGAACAAAAGAAATTAAAGCCCGAGATATGCCACAGTTGTCTTCTGCGGCAGTTAGAAATTTAATTATTTTATCTCATAGAATAATGTGCCCTTCAGAAATCATTTTGGACTAGATGTTTCAAACCAATGATCTGTAGTTAATTATCTTTAATAACTGTTGCACATTATGGTTAGATCTATGTTTTTGCTAAACCAATTAATAATATCTTCATTAGTATAAAGACAAGGTAGCAGGATCCTTTCATTTTTCACATTGAAAGAGTAGATATTTTAAACACTGTAATTTACTTTGCCCATACATTCCCAATGATATGACTAATTAATGAAACTTCAAAGACATATAACTTCCAAAAGCTACTTATTTTAAAGTCATTGTTGAACATTTAATGACATTATGTTGGGGGCATTGCTGACACCCTAACTATCTGTGTCCTAGAATTGACTAAACCCTTTTAAACCACCAAAATGCTTAATGTGAAGAAGAAAATTAATCCAACATTATTTCTAATTAAGAAACCTGTTGATTGCGGAAGCAAGAATGAAAAGTCAATGAGTACTCTCTGCTAAGGAGATACCCCCATTAGTTGGTCAAGTACATTCTCACAGGATCTTTATAGATAATTTGCTGGAGTGAGACTGATATCAATATCTGTAGCCCATTTCATTTTCCCTCCCCCCTGCCATGTTGGCCACAGAATGAGCCTTATCAGGGTATTAGAGGTTCATTGTGCACTTGCATGAAAGTGTCTCAGAATTGGAAAGTACATTTCCTTCAGTCCATTTTTGCTGTTCAATCTTTTTCGAGTCCAAATCTTCGTGACCCCATTTGGGTTCCTTGGCAAAGGTAATGCGGTGATTTGCTATTTCTTTCTCCAGCTCATTTTACAGATGAGGAAACGGAGGCAAATATGAAAAAGTAACTGTCTCAGGCTCACACAGAACTAAGTGTCTGGGGCCACATTTGAACTCAGGTGTTCCTGACTATAAACCTGGCACTTTATCCACTACATTACCAGCTGATTTCCCTATCCTTCAGGCCACACTTAGACAGGAATGGCCACAACAATATATCTGACAATTGCTCATGTACCTTTTGATTGAAGGCTTTCAAAGAGACAGAAGCCAGAACCTCTGGAAGCAGCCTATCTACTTTAAGATGGCTCTCATTAAAGCCAACCTAAATATACTACTGCCACCCCTTACTCTGGTTCTGCCATTTGGAGACAAATAGCCCAAGTCCAACCCACATTGCTGTTCTTTAAATACTTGAAGACATCTATTCTATCATATCTGTCCCTCCCCCAGTCTTCTCCTTTCCAGACAAAATAGACTTTATTTGGTCAATCTCCAGACTGCATTTTCACTGGTTTTCTGCCATGCCTCATGTCATCCTCCTGGTTTCTCTGGCTTCCTTCAAGTCTCAGCTAAAGTCCCATATCTACAAGAAGCCTTTCCCAGTCCTCAATCTTAACATCTCCCCTCAAAAACTATCCCTAATTTACACATTCTCTCTCTCTCTCTGTTTCTCACTTTCTCTCTCTCTCCCTTTCCTTCTCTCTCTCCCTCTTTCTCTCCCTCTCCCTCTCTCCCTCTCTCTCTCCCTCTCTCTCTTTCTCTCTCTCTGTCTTTCTCTCTCTCTGTCTCTCTCTCTCTCTCTTTCTCTCTCTCTCTCTCTCTCTCTCTCTCTCTCTCTCTCTCTCTCTCTCTCTCTCTCTCTCTCTCTCTCTCTCTCCTTCTCTCTCTCCCTCTGTCTCTCTCTGTCTGTCTCTCACTTTCTCTCTCTCTCTCTCTCTCTCTCTCTCTCTCTCTGTCTCTGTCTCTGTCTGTCTCTCACTTTCTCTCTCTCTCTCTCTGTTTGTCTCTCTCTCTGTCACTCTCTCTCTCTCTGTCATTCTCTCTCTCACTCCCTGGAAAAATATTGGATTAGCTGACTTGCTGAGGTCAGATTTGAACACAGGAAGATGAGTCTTCCTAATGTCAGTCCTTGAACTCTATCCGCTGTGCAGCCTCCCTACTCCACATGGCATATAGCATGTGATTAATAAATGGGAGCTGACTGACTTACTGGCATGGACTAGAAACCTTTCACTAAGCTGATAGACTTTCTCTTAACTCTATCCAGCTCTTCAATGTCCTTCCTACATTGTTTCATCCATAAAAGACCCAAATGTTCCTTGCCTAGATGCTCTGAGCAGAGAGGAATCTAGTTCAACGCGACAATCATCCCCTGAATGCTGCATTAGGATGGCTTTCTCCATTCAGTTCATGACTGCATTATTTGTCTTAGCTATAACATTATATTGTTAGCTTGCATTAATCCTGTAGTCCACTAAAGTCACTTCCCTTCTTTTTTATTTTTAAATATTAATTGCTGTCTACACATACTTCTTTCTCTGTGTGCTCATAAAAGTGAGTTTTTAAAACAACATTATGCTTTTTTAATTCATATCCTTAATTCCTCATCAGTGTCTGTCTATTCTTCCCAGCATCTTAGCTATCTCTCCCAGTTTGTTGTCATTCATAAATATGATAAGCAACCCATCAAAATTGTTATCTGACTTACTAATAGCAACATTAAATGCAGTGGTTTAGGGGATATTTCCCATTGCATTTCAGCAGCTACTTTACCCAGTCTTACCTAAGTTCTCCCAAACTGCATGATCACAAGTAATTTATGATTCGGTTACCTTATCTATAACATAAGACTCCAATCTATAAAAGTAGAATAAAATGAGACAATATTTGTAAATTGCTTTCAAGCACTATACAAATTCTAGATTTACTTTTATTATGATTATACTATGTCAATCATGTAGCACATTTAAATCAACTGTTAAGATATGGTAATGAAGGTTTCCAAAATTCTACAGTCTAGCCACATGTGGATAGAATATTCAAGAATATAAGGCACCCTTTTCCTCTGCGTTTGTCCTTTTTACTAAAAAGAATATTGTAATGAAAATATTTTAGCTTCCCTCAAACTGGCAAGGGTATACAATTTTTTTTTAAATAGTATGTTTGTATATTGGACTACTTGTCATCTAGGGGAGAAGGTGAGGTAAGGGGGGAAATTAGAACGCAAGGTTTTACAAGGGTTAATGTTGAAGAATTATCCATGTATATGTTTTGAAAAAAAAAAGCTTTAATAAAGAAAGAAAGTAGTATGTTTGCTTAAATTGAAATGAAAATTTACTCAAGAAACTCCTTATCATGAGAATGCCAGTTCCAATATATTTAGTCAATTGTCTTTATTGGTCCATATTCCTGTTTATAGAATTATGGAACTTATCCAAAGTACACTATATTCAAAAAAATGTTCCTGATTCTTACACATGGCATGAGTAGTATTAACTCTTTGTAAATGAAAACCATTAAATACCGATCAAACCATAGTCATCAACCCCTCTGTAGTGTTCAATGTTATTGACTATTCCTCTCCTTCTGGATGCATTTTCCTCCCCCTTATTGTATGTGTATGTGTGTGTTTGTTTTGTGTGTGAGAGAGACATTTCTCTGTGCTGGTTCCCTCTCTATATCTCATTGATTTTTTCACTCTACTTTGCATTTTTATAAACCATGTTTTTGCTTCGTTTTGTCCCAAAACTCTGTTCTGAATCTTCTCTTCTTTTTTGGTACTCTCTGACTTGGTATTTTCATAGGCTCTCATGAATCCAAATATCATCTCCATTCAATTTCTTTTTTTGCACTCTAGTTTCAAAGAATTTGTTCAATACTTCCATTAGAATGTCCCATAAGTAACTCAACTCAATATGTCTAAAGTAATATTCATTATCTTTCCCCTAATATTTTTCTCCTAACTTCTTTGTTTCTATAAAGGCTACAATGATCCTTCCATTTACAAACAAGAAATCATCTAGATTCTTGCAATTTATACTCAATAAATGCCCAAGTCTCATTGACTTCATAATTCCACTCCCCTAGTATCTTACATCTTTGCGTTCTCTACACCCAAACCATAGTTACCCCAGTTTAAATCCTCATAGCCACTTCTCTGAATTATTGCAATATTTTTTTAATTGGTTTCTTTGCCTCTAGTCTCTTCTCATTCTTGATCAAATTGAATGTAGCTCATAAATCTAATAAATCCTCTCTAAAAGACAGGTTGCTCCAGGTTACCTCCACTAACCAGTATCTGGGAAAGCACATAATAAAACTTTGTTTATATACAAAACATAAATAAATTATCTAATATCTCAGCAATTCAGTTTCTTCATTTGTAATGCAAGAGCAGTAAAAACCATGCTATACCCCCCCAAATTTGTTATTTCCAAGTAATTTTTATGATTGATGTTTAATGATAACTGCATTATAAGACATGTGTCTTTAATGACTTAAAAATAAAGAATATTTATTGATATAAATTACATTCTAAATTTAATAGAATGTAAGCTCCTTGAGGGTAGGTTTATTCCATTTTTACTCTTTTAGTCCTGGAGCAGTTACTGGCACATTAAAGGTACCTAAGTACATAAATTATTATATACCTAAATTCTGATTAGTGTATATAATGAATCACATTAAATGGTTGACTATTTGAATTTATTCTGAATGTATTCTGGATTGCAATTCCCATATTATATATAATTATAACTTTAAATGGTGAGATATTAATCATTTCATGAGACAGAATATTCATACTAATTGGTATCCAGTTTTAAGCCTAGATCCTTCCAAATAAGCTTTCATGTTAAAACAAACATGTCATTAGACAGTGAGATAGGATAGCTCAGTGAATATAGTTCCAGGTCTGGAGTCAAGCATATCAAATTCAAATTTAGTCTTAGACACTTACTAGCTGTGTGACCCTGGACAAGTCATTTTATACTATTTGTCCTGTTTTCTTCAATTGTAAAATAAGCTGGAAAAGAAAAGAAAAAAACAGTCTAATATCTTTGCCAAGAAAACCCCAAACAGGATCACAAAGAATCAGACGTGATTAAAATGATTGAACAGCAATAGGATAGCAAGATAACATTTTTATCCAGTGTCCAAAGTAGCATGTCAATTTAGGCAAAAATTAGCCATTTCAGGAGAAAAGGAGGTAAAAACTTACCATAAGATCATATGGAAAGTAGGGAGGGAAGGAGTCATGGAGATCACTTATCTTATTTCCTTGTTTTACTGACAAGGAAACTGAATATCAGAGAATGAAGTGACTTGACCTATATCATAAGGACTCAATTTGTCTCAACCCAAGTAGTACTTTTATTTACTAATCTGCTAGGCAACACCATTCATTTTGACTGTTGCCAGGAATGACCTTTACCTTTTTAGAGGGAATAAAAAAGAAAAAAAAAATCACTGTGAAAAAAGAAACCTTCCATGTATGGGAAGAACATAGATAAAGTGTCAGATTTTGAGAATCAAGTTTTAAACAACAAAAGACATTAATACAAAGTTTAAAACAAAGCTGGCTTCAATTCTTTTCATCTGTAAAATGGAGAGGGGATTTTGGACTAGTTTCTAAGATTTCCTATAGCTTTAGATCTACCATCCTGAGATCCTATGATTTCAATATAATCACAGACAAACTATTAAAACTCAGTTATCCTAATTGGGCCTAGGTTTATATGATGTAATATACACAATGAATTATATAATCATTGATCTGGAATCCTAGAAATAAAATAATCATGAGACTTGTCACCTCCATGTGATCAGGAACCATGTCTTAATTAACTTTTATATTATCTTTAGCACCTAGCAGACTGCTTTTCATATAGCATGTTGGAGAATAATTGAAATGAATGAATGTTCCTCAATCAATCAATGCACATTTATTGAGCCCTTATTATATGCCAGACATGAGAGATTAAAAGTAAAAAAAATAATAATAATAATCCCTTCTCGCAAAAAATTTACATTCTTGGAGATGGGTGTATATTTACCCCTGTCTGTCTATCTTTCTGTCATTTGATCTATTTATCTATTTATCTATCTATCATCTATATATGTGTACACACATCTGTATGTATTTGCACATAAGGGAATTAAATACAAGCTAGTTAAAGAGAAGGATACAAGCAGTTCAGTGGAGAAGGAAGGGGAGAAAGGATTCACAAAGAAAATGCTTGAATTGTGGAGTTGTGCCTTTAAGGAAAACCAGGATTATATGAATCAGAGATGAGGAAGAAGTGTATTCTTAGACACAAAGGACAATGAATGAGAAGGTTTAGAGGTATAAGACAAAGTATAATTTGATAATAGTGCAAACAGGGAAAAAATGTGTGATGATGAGGTTAGAAAGACAGGTTATGAAGACTTTTCAAGCCATATAGAAAAGTTAATATTTGATCCTAGAAGCAAGAAAGTACCATTAAAATTTATTGAGTAAGGGAAGGTCAGGGCCAGATTTATACTTATAGAAAATCCTTTTCACACTTGTATGTAGGATGGATTGAAGTGAGGGATTTCTTGAGATAGGAGTAATAATTAGGAGGCCATTGCAGTACAATGATAAGATCCTTTTGAGGAAGAAGGAGGTTAGAGTGGTCTAGTGCTTGATTTCATCAGTGTTGCAAATTCCAGGTATGGAACTTTCCTGTACTAATGTGGAACAGTAATTCATCTGTAACTTGCAGCTTAGTTGTGTTCCTTGGGTCATTGAAAAGCTAATTGATTTGCTTGTGGTCAATGAGTTAATGAGTCTGAAGCAGAACAGAACCCAGGTCTTCTGACTTCAAGGTCAACACTTTATTAACCACATCATAATGAGCAAAATATAAAATAATTTTAATTAACATTTATGTCTTCATACACGTATATTTGAAGAAAATAGTCTTTTCTCTTTGAGAGATCCTTCAACATTATACTATGGGCACTTTACCACTGTTTGTCTCAGATTCCACAAATGTAAAATAGAGATAACATATCTCAAGGTTATTATGAGGATGAAATAAGATAATGTTTGTAATGTGCTTAACAAAGTACCTGGTGCCTATTAGTAGGTACCTAATAAATGCTTGTTTCCTTCCTTTCCTAATCTGTGACCCCATTTTCCTAGACTTAGCTTACATTATTTCCTAGCTTTCACCTGGAATTCTAGTTAGACCAAACTACTCATTATCCTCTAAATATGATACACACTCTTTTTCATCAGAATCCTTTCATTTATGCCTTTCTCTATATGTCCTTTCCTCATCAATATTTTGAAATCTTATCCTCCCTATATATTTACCATATCTGCCACTTCTTTTAGGAAGGACTTCATCAACTTACACATGCTCACTTTTTTTTTTGCCCACTTACATTGAATTTTGTGGGATATTTATTCATTCATTTCCCTCTACTTTCTCAGAATCAATTTATCAATATAGACAGAGCCCTGTATGACATAACAAATAGACATATATTATCTTTATTTCCCTTACTATTGTCCCAGTGACATAATCACAGATTAAGAAAGGAAAGAAACAAGCATTTATTAGGCACCAGGTACTGTATTAAGCACATTACAAACATCATATTTCATACTCATAATAAACCTGAAAGATATTATTATTATCTTTATTTTACATTTGTGGAAATTGAGGCAGACAGTGGTAAAGTGAATGGTTCAAGGTCACATGACCAGTAAGTGTCTGGGATTGTATTTGGACTCAGGTCTTCCTGACTACATACCACCTAGTTGCCTAGAACTTAAATTTAGAATGGATCTCAAAAGCTTTCCAATCCAATCTGTTTCTTTTACATTTGAGGAAATTGAATTCCTGAGAAGGGAAGAAACTTGCTCAAAATCACATCAGTATAAGTAGAAGAATGTAGAAGTGAATTTAACTCCTATGTCCAAGTTCAGCAGAAAATTTCATCTCTTTGTCATAGTCCCCAAAGACTTAGAGTTGATATCAACCAAAAGGTATTAGTGAGGCACCTAGTGTAGGTGGAGAAACTATAAAATAATACAAATAGGAATTTTTTCAGGAGAAATGAAATAAAGTCTATGTCTTCTGAGAAATGTGTGATCATAAAAAAGATGATGTCAGACATCTAACAAAAATAAAAATTTGATGAGTTACACAAATGCTCCATTGGTAACTAAGCAATATCAAGATGACATGAAGGAGGTCTCCTGAAATATTGGGTAGACTTCATGGTATATTTATGAGAAAATATGATCCATAGTTGTACAACATGGGAATAAAAAGATTGGGATTTTTGTCGGTCAGAGAACACACTTAGATGATATCATAGATCCGTTAGTAAATTTTAATATCTTCCTCCAGAACCCAGCATTCTGAAATAAAAAGAAATTAAACAATTTTTAAAATAGTGGATTGAATTCAACCTCACTTAGCCCTGTTCATAAAAATTTTTTAAAATGAAATCCTTAAGTCATGTCTTCATCCCTATCTCCACTTTGCAACTAGTTTTGTAACAGTAAAAAGGAAAAGAAAAGATGTACTTTTTAAAAAATGTCAACATAAATTTGCAAATAGTCCTTGAATTCAACTTTACTCACGGGAATGTGATCTTAATGGGATATAGATGTCTCTAAGTTGTTGAATGCTGTTGGTCATTATCCTTTTTTTTCTCTAACTCAAAGAAAACACGCATGGACTTCTTTGTAAGTACATTCCCAGTCATGTGGTTTTACTTACTTCTGAATATGGTTCTAATAATGCCAGCTTTCAAACTAACTGAGAATGACAATTCACTCCAGAGTAGTGCCATCTTATTATTATTATGATTATTATTAGTGAAACATCTTATTAAAGCCATTAAAGGGAAATAACTTTTATTTGTTCTTGATTCTCTTGCTGCCATACTAACCAAACCCATTCCTGCCTCACCTATAACTTGAAAAGTTGCCGTTATGGAACAGATCAGGAAAAAAAAAAAACTTGAGAGAAAGGTCAGGGAATATTAGCTTCAGATCTTGTACTCAAATATCACTTTGTTCAGAATCAAAAAATCATAATTTCAAATTTTAAGAAACCAAATAGATCATCTCATTTTATAGATGAGGAAACTAAAACCCAAAGTGATGAAGTGATTTGTTTAAGGAAATCAGGTCATGATAGAACTGGGGTTTGAACTCAACTGTGATTAAGCTAAGTTCAGGATTTAAAATTCAATGGTCTTGCATTCTATCACAATGCATTTTTCTGTATGTTATATTCATAAAAATGCAAATCAAAAGATATGTATATATATTTGTATGTATGTATGCATAAGTGCACATATACATGTGTATGTATGAATATAATCTTTTCTTTCAGGGGTAGTTAAGAAGCTCAATGGATAGGGTACTGAGCCTGGAGTCAGGAAAACTAATCTTCCTGAGTTCAGATCTGACCTCAGACACTATGTGATTCTGAACAAGTCATTTAAACCAGTTTGCCTCAGTCACTAATCTGTAAAATGAGCTGGAGAAAAAAAAATGGCAAACTGTTCCAATATCATTGCCAAGAAAACCCCAAATGGGGTCACAAAGAGTTGGATGCAACTGAAAAATGACTGAACAACAAAAATGTTTTCTTTTAGGAATATGATTAAAAACAATCACCTAATGAGGTCAGCAAAATAATGTACACTATGGTTACAATAACATGAATAAAAAGAACAGTAAAATAAAATGAATAATTGTAATGATCCATCTCAGTCCTTTAGAAGGCAGGACAATATGTGCCTTCTTCCTTTTCTTGAAAATATGAGGTATACATGTACAGACCATCACATAACATTATCGGACACGATCCCTGTTTTGGTTGGATTTTCTTAGTTGTTTTGTTTGTCAAAAGGATAACTTTATTTAGGAGAGGGCATAGTAACATCACATGACTGGGGACTCCCCTGATCTTGGAAGAGAGAGAGAAGTATTTTTGATAACTCACTTTCTTAAGTCAATATTGGTTATTTAGCTTTTTTTTTTCCCCTAAGAAATTGCATCTTGGTTCATTTAGAATTTGTCCCCATTAAATTACACTACATAGGTCTTTATTTGTTTTTAAATGGAACATCTTAGTGTAGATTATATCATGAACCTGGTCTTAATGAGGAAGAAAGCAATGAAGAGAGGTTTGTTAATCTTTCTGAGCAACTATGAGACATTTAGGACCCCAAAATATCTAGTGCCCATTGCCCTTTCAGCATTGCAACATAATTGTGTCTAAAGTAATATACAATCATGTTGCAGAGGTTTAATTTAAATGGGGCTAATTACTGAAAGACAGGAGAAAGTCAGGAGGCAGAAGTGATCTAGAGAAAAACATCCATGATAGCTGTAGGGCATGCTCAGTTTGATCTTTGATTGGTTATAGCAATAGCCAATGAATTCATTTAGAGGTGGGACTAATTGAGACAAAACCTTAGAGTAATTATTTCGGTTTTGTGATCTCAGATTTGTACCTCATGGCCCTATGACCAATTTATCTCATAAATAGATGACATTGGTACCCAGAGTCTTTAATTGCATAATGTTAGACTTGGAAAGACTCTTAGAAGAGAGCTCTAATCAAGCCTAGATCTGAAAAAGAATTCCTATTACAAATCAGACAAAATAAGCATTCAGTCTTTTCTTGAATCCTGGCAAAAAACTGGAGAGCTACAGGCAACCTGTATTATTTTGAAATAGCTTTTAATTGTTAGGAAGGTATTGAGAGGGAGGTTCTCTTACCAAGAAAATTTGCCCTTTTGTAATATAAAGTCACTGTCCTCTGTGATGGAATAGAACAAATTCAATAATGACTTTTCAGTTACTAGGTACTTAAATTCAACTCTCATGTTCTTTCTGAGCCTTTTCTTCTCCATGCTCAACACCTCTTGTAGTGATCCCCATTTGTCATGTACTCTATCATTAGATATTCTCAGCATCCTTCCTAAAATGCAGCTATCAAAACTGAACACAATGCCCCAACATTATCTGATATGGGAATAAAAAGGTACTCACTATTCCTGGAAGTTTTCTTCAGTGCTTTGGTGTTGTGAAATAAAGCAGATGGAAGAGCATCTCATCATCAGCATCATTAATCAAAAATAAAACAAATAAATATTAGCTAACAATTAGTGAAGAAGAGTACTTTTATCCATAGAGAATTTTAATTTTAGAATCCAAAGAAATTACTTCCTTCAAAGGTACTTAAGATAGTTACAATGGTGGATAAATTCTGCAGTATTTTGAGGTTTCTTTAGTGAATACACTTCTTCCTGTACATATATAAACAATGGCTTTGGAAGCCATTTTAACTCAGACATCAAATTGTCTGATTCAGTCTCAGTTTCAGAACTAGTGTCATTTTACTTATTTTATTATTTTAAATTAATGTTTGGAAATTAAATTGTATTTTCTTCAAAGCAACATTTTGAAATAGATAACATGAGTTGTATCCCCATTTTACAAATGGAAAACTGAGGCTCTGAGAGGTTAAGTGGTTTTCAAAGTGACCTAAATTATAAACTGGAACTCAAGTCTAGGACCTCTGACTAAGCCTCTTTCCTTTTCACCTTCATTGCCAATTTAATAATTGTTTATTTCCTTAATATTTGGCAGAAGGAAGTCAAATTGTACCACTTCTCTATCAGTAGAATAGGGAAGCAATCTGCCCATATTTCCTATTACACTCAAAACTGGGTTGGAGTAACTTTCCAAAAATGGTTTTTACATAAAATTTATGGAGCTTTTTTCATTCAGAGGAAGAAAATGAATTAAGCACTTCTTAAAAGTAGACATAAACACAGCAATCTAGCCTGTTCCTTAGATCCCGAGATGAGTGAGAGTATAAATTAGTATTTCTTTTTATTTAACCATTTTTCACATTCCCAGTTATCTTTCAAAAGCATCAGCTTCCCCGAATATAGGTTGGGAAATTATTTCATAATGTAAATGAATATTTTAAGCTCCGGGAGTGCATTTTTAGCAAAATGCAGATGACTGTAATGTTTCTAAAGGTCCGAGGTTGCTTGATATTCAGTTTGTTCCCCTGAGAACACATTTTATTCGGGGGGAAAATGCGATGAGTCAGTAGTGGTTATGAAAACACTGAAAACTCTATTCTAGAGCTAGAGCATTTATTTGGTTACCTTCAATTTTCAAGAAAAAAATTCTTAGGAGTCTGTGCTTTGTAAGAATTAATGCCCATGAGAGCTAAATCAACCTTAATTTTTTGTTGTTGTTTTGAATCGTCTGGTCTATTTTTTTATTATTGAATCCAACAGATGAACAGGGGGAAATGGAAAAATTACAAAGTTCACATTGCTTTTCATCATTTTGTCAATATGAAAAATATTACTGTGGTTTTTTTTGATACTTGAAGAGTCAAAGATGATTATTTCAACGAATCTGATAGGAGAGATTCAGAGTAAGTCCCTACCTGGGTATATATTCAACATTTGAAATGTTATGAAATATAAACCTTTTTTTACACCCCCAAAATTGGGAAGAAGACTTAATGATTTCCCCCATTTTTTCAGTATTTCTTCTCTGTGGGCAGCAAGTTGAATAATTTTTTTTAAAGGAGAAAACATTTGTATGTAGCAGAAATGCCAGTCTGGGAGGAGTGCGGCAGGAAGTGGTTCAGAAATAAAATATTTCCTTATATATCTGACTTATTGGGTTGAATTGAATTTAGGGTATTTTTTATTGGGCTCAACATGACTTTTCAGAGATTCCTTTAATTCTATGTTAATGTCTTAAGATTTTGCAAAATAACCCCAAAGGGTTTAAAATCTAGGTCAGTTAATATCTTTAAAAACTTGATTACTTTTTCAGGGAGAAAGGTATATAGGAGAGATTCCATTGTTATGGAAAGGCATTGATTAATATTTCATTATTCTCCTCCCCTTCCCCCCATTTTATGGCAGAGTGCTATAAAGGAGTACGATTCAGAAATAAAACATGGGTATGAGTCAATAACCAAATCTTTCGACTTTCAAACTGTCCACAAGGCGGCAGTAAAACCTCTTCCATCCTTTGGATAGCTTCAATTACTTGGTGCTCATTTTCTAAACATTTGAAATTATATTTATAATAAATTTTTATTTAAAAAAATCTTCTGCCCCTAAATATTCATTTTGCTATTCAGTGTTATGGCTGGGCTAACAATACAGGATTCTCCAGGATAAGACCATTCTACAATTTCTATATCATATTCCTATACCATAGGAATTGTTGGGATGAGGATGCTACAGAGTAGTGATAGCAGAAATTAATGCTATCCCCTTGCCATCACAGGGGCTTTATGGCTTTTCATAATAAAGAAGGGAGGCTCCATGCTAGGTTCTACCTTAGCTTTTGAGAATGATTATAAGATTTAAGGCTTGGCTTTTTATAAGCTTTTGATTTTAGGTAAAGAATTGAGAAACAAAAGTCAAAAGTTAATCGTTCCCTATTTTTAATTAAAAAAAAAACAAACATTTTGCAAAAGATCACAGCCGTGAATATTTTGCTTCTACAGGTCTTACTTAAAAAGAAGAAAATACTTTCTAAAAAATCATTCACATTTATAAATCACTGTTTGAAGGTTTGCAAAGTGCTAGAAACATCTGTTCATTGGATCCTTGCAATTACCCAACAATGATTTAAAGACAAAACCTTGCAAAGGATCACAGCCTTGAATATTTTGCTCTTGCAGGTCATACTTAAAAAGAAGAAAATACTTTCTAAAAAATACTTCATATTTATAAAGTACTGTGTGATGGTTTGCAAAGTTCTATAAACATCTTCTCTCATTGGATCCTCACAATGACCCAATAATGAAATTGTTCTTATCATCCCCATTTTCAAGATAAGGTAACTGAAGCTCCCATAGATAGAATGGCTTGCCTACATCATATAGCTAGTAAATGATTGAGGATTTGAATCCAAAATTTTCTCAACATTACAGGGTAGCCTAAAGAGTCTGAATTCCTAGACTTATAGGACCTAGGTATAAATTCCACTTCTAAGAAGGGGAATGATGTAGTATATAGAATGCTGGATTTGTCAGGAAGATGAGTTCATATCCCATCTCATACACACACTTAGGTTGTGACTCAGGAAGTCACTTGACCCCTTTAGTTGCCCTTTATACCTGAAATTAATTCTCTTTCCTCTGTCTACCTCCAAAGTCTCTTCAAATTTCAAGTAAATCTCCATGTTCTATAAAATGCCTCAATTCTCCTAAATTTCTTTCTTCTTGGCTTCTCTCCAATATTTTTTCTGAATATATATATATATATATATATATATATATATATATATATATTTTTTTTTTTTTTACATAGTTGTTTACATGTTTTCTCTTCCACTAAATTTGTAACCTTCTTGGACAGGGACTGGTTTGGCCTTCCTTTGTATGCCCAGTGATTATTTTGAAAGGCAAAATGTTACACGTACAAAATATAACCAAATTCAGCACATTGTAGGTGCTTAATAAATATTTGTGGATGGTCCTGACATCAGTTCCCTCAGCTACTAAATGAAGGCTTGGAACAAAATGACCTCTAACTCTCTATCTCATTCTATCTTTCCAAATACCCTCAGAGGTATCATCGTGAGGATGACAGGACTATTTAAGACTGAGATTCATTGGTACATGTTACCAAAGCTCTTTTCAAAGCTGCTTGTGTCATGTCATCAGCATCTACCGGGGATGGAGAAACACAGCAGTCTCCTGGAGGGTGTCAGACAAGTAAAGTACATTACTAGCAAAAGGGGGAAAATAGCAAGGATGCTTCCTGCATGACCTTGAACTGTTGGGCAGAACAATGGGGGCCCTGAGGCCCAGGAGGCCGCCACAGGCACCTCTGGCACCATTTGTGGTCCCAGGAGTGAAAGCCACTCCGGTGAACAATGGACAAAGTGGATGTGCATTGTGCGGAAGAACGAAAGGAAGATTTTGACAAAATAAATCATAAATGTGCTCTGGTGCAATAGATCCTGAGCTATAGCTGGCCAGCCTCCCCTGTAAGCCTCGGGGACTCTGGCCTGGGGAAGAACAGGACCGAGCCTGGCATCCTAGCAAGACTCCAGCTTTCCATAGGAGGTCAAAGCTGATTGTTTAGGAGCACCTAGTCAGTTTTTTCAAACACAAGCATCCAGAAGAGAGCAATAAACAGATCCAGCCTTTCAGTTCTTGCCTTCCCACTGAAGAAAGAAACTCTGCAGAAAAGCTTACAGGCCCAAGGAACTGAGTATGGATTGGTCATTCCAAACAAACACCACTTTTCTTCCTGTTTGTACCTTCTAAGTGGGGGAGTTTCATCTGATAAATACTCCTAAGAAAAACATACATCATGAAACTAGCACTTAATTTAGCAAATTCAGAGCATTATGGGGTTTTATAACTAACTACTCTTGCAAAGTGCAGGGAATGATTTAATTGTACATTAATGTGCAAATGCAGTGGCCAGATTCTTGTTCAGACATGAGAGAGAAGGAGAGAGGGAGAAGGAGAAAGAGAGAAAGAAACACAAAGATATATATATATATATATATATATATATATATATATATATATATATATATATATATATATATGGAGAGAGAGAGAGAGAGAGAGAGAGAGAGAGAGAGAGAGAGAGAGAGAGAGAGAGAGAGAAAAGAAAGTCAGAGAGGTAGCTGAAAAAAATACAGATGGGGGGGTCTGAGATACAGATAGATGGGTAGAGAGGATAGAGAGACAGAGACACATTAAGAGACAGAGATCTACAGACAGACAGGAGAAAAGCAGAGATAGGCAGATGAGAGAGACAAAATAGAAAGAGATAGAGGGAGATAGGCAGAAAGAGAGAGACTGAGGCAGAGAGAGGGAGGAGGAAAGAAAGAGAGAAAAGAAAGAGGGGGATAAAATAAGGACAGAGGGAAGGAAGAGGGGGGAAGAGAAAAAGAGAGACAAACTAATAGGAGAGAGAAAGGGAGAGAGGAAAGAAAAAAGAGAAAGGGGAGGAAATAGAAGATTGGGTTAGAGAAGAAAGGAGGAGAAAGATAGTTAGAAAGAAGAGAGAGAAAAGAGACATACTGATAAAAAGAGGTAAACACAGAAACAGACGATGAGAGGAAGAAAGGGAGAGAGGGAAGGCGAGAGGAAAGAAAGAGAGAGAAAAGATGAGGAGGAGAGGGAGAAGAAGGAAGGAAAGAGAGAGGGAGATAAAAGAGTAGAAGAGAGGAGAAAGGAGGGCCGAGGAAAAAAGGAAAAGGAGACAATTGATAACACAGATAGAAAGACGGAGACCGAGACAGAGAGGGTTTTCCTTAGGTAAAAGCTTCTCCAGATGCAATAGCTTCCTACCGAATTCGCCATCTCCCTGAGAGTCCAGTAATGATTTTCTGACTTTCAGAAAACCCCATTGATTTGAGACATATTGGAAACTCACAAGTTTCTCCAAGTGAGTCTGGGTTAAGGTTAAGTTGTCCTTGACAGCCTTAAAAGAAAGGTTTGAATTGTTGCCTAACCACCTTTCACCCATCCCTAATTGAAATTTAAATGACAATGTGAAGCCCAATCAATAGCTCTTTGTCACACTTCGAGGATCTAGGATCAGATTTCCCCACAGGAGTTTACATGGCCCCAGTTCCTTGTTCTCCAGGCAAAAGAGACTGCATCCTGCTGCTAAAGAAGTATTAGAATACCTGCTCGCCAATAATTACTTTGGAAGAAAAGAATTTAAATCATACTTTATAGCTGTTAATTTGGAAAAATTCAAAGGCTTGCATTTCTGCACTTGGTCCTCAGATAAATATTACAATGGAAATATTAGCCAATTGAAAATAATAAGTCATTATTTGACTATTTTCACTTAGTTATTATTACAAGAGGATGCATAGTAAAAGCTTAGAGCCTTTTTTTCCCAGGGTGTCTATTTCTACATGCAAACGTTCAACTAATAGCATATATATGTTTTAAGATTTAAAAGTGCTTTATACACATTATTTGTTTCTTAGAGCAGCAACCCCGTGAAACAGATTCTGCAGGCATTATGTAACATGTGTTCCCATTTTACAGCTGAGGAAACTGAGGTGTAGAAGTTAAATGAACCCCCCCCCCATAAGTTTCTGAGGTGGAATCTGAACTCAGGTTTTCCTGACTCAAAGTCTCTATTCTATGTATTATGTAAAACTTCTCCCCATATAAGGGTATTAATATGTCCAGATGCATCTGCATATGATTTTCATAATGGATTTTATTTTTAAACTATTTTAGTGATGACTTAGGTTTTTCATATCACAGTCATTTCTCAACATACCCCACCCTTCTCAAACAGGGCATATGCTTCCACATTCCAAATTCTGTTCTCATGGATCTATGGTACAGTGATTACAGTAGAGATGTGCAGTCAGAAGATCTGTGTTCAAATACTGCCTCTCCCACTGTAGCGTGACAGTGCCACAAGTGACACAAGTGACAGTGACAGATGTCAGTATGAGTGAACAATTCATAACCTTTCTGGGTCTCAATTTCTTCATCCATAAAATGAGGGGGTGGGAACAAATGATCTGTAAGGTCTCCTGTCTCTGAATCTCTGATCCTCTGATCTACAGTGAGAGAGGGAAGTGTGTTTCATCATCTGTTCCTGGAAAGCAAGATAATTCCCTGCAATTAATTTAGGTCACTCTGCCTTTTTGTAATAGCTTTTTTTTTTTTCATTATTGTAGGATTTGGGCATATTGTTCTCCTAGTTCTGTCATTTCAAACAAATTCTATCCATGTTTTTTTTTTTTTTTTTTTCTGAATTAGTCATCACAATACAAGCTATATTTAAATGTTGATGTCATTGATAAAGCAGGAATAAGGTGAACTTATGCTTAAATCTCTTTCTCCTATTCTTTAGATATGGGATATTATAATACATTTTATTGATCTGATTTGCTTTTACATTAAAGACATTTCCAGATTGTGCCCACTCCTTGTTAAAAAAAAGAAAATAAAAGAATGGAGCAAAAGCAATAGTGCAGTGATCTCAAATGAAAGGCCATTTAACATTCCACATCTGTAACATCCTCCACATATACACATGCACAGACTCTATTTTTTAAAATTAATAGAAAAGTATTGATCACCCATCCCATTTCCACTCTACCCTGCCCCTTAAAAAAAGAGAGAGAATAACAAAAGTTTTGTTTTAAACATGGATAGTTAAGCAAAACAATTCCCTCAGTAGCTATATATAGAAATATATTGGTCTTGATAAACGGTCAAAGGATGTGAACAGACAATTTTTGGATAAAGAAACTAAAACTATTTCTAGTCATATGAAAAGATATTCCAAACCATTATTGATCAGAGAAATGCAAATTAAGACAACTCTGAGATACCACTACCCACCTCTCAGATTGGCTAAAATGACAGGAAAAGATAATGCTGAATGATGGAGGGGATGTGGGAAAACTCGCACACTGATGCATTGTTGGTGGGAAAAAAAAAACCGACCTGCTATAAATATTTTGTACATATAATATCTTTTTATTATTTCTTCAAATCTTTCAGGGTGCAGGCCTAACAGAAAGTCAAAGGACATAAGATGCACTGTTTATAACTTTTTGTGTATAGTTTTCAGAATGATTGTGCCCATTCACAGATTTACTAATACTGCATTAACGTTCCTGTTTTTCCACAGCCCCTCCAACATGTGTCATTTTCTTTTTTGTGTGATCTTTGCTAATCTGGTGAATGTAAGGTAGAATTTCAGAAGGTTTTGTTTTGTTTTGTTTTGTTTTTTGTTTTTTGTTTTTTTTTTTTTTTTTTGCATACTGAATCTGTACCACTGATTGACTTTTCTTTTAACCAGGACCAAAATTGTTTTTAGAAATTGCTAGCCTACTTTTACTTCTCTGTGCATCAATATCCTTCCCTTCCAATACCAAGAAGGAAACATGGCCATACCTTAGCTTCTGATTTAGTTCATACAAAGCATGCATCTGAAGGTGTTAAGTTTTTGGAGAATAATGAGCAGATATATAGACTTAAAAAAAGCTCTCATATCAAGGGTGATCTGTCAGAGTATGAGAAATCCTACAACAGTAGGATTATTTATGCATTAATTCATTCAACAAATAGCTTTTCTATGCCTTAAATATAGTAGATGCCTCTTAATTTTTTAAATTAAATTGTATTGGAGTGCAGAGCAAGGAGAAATCATTTCTTTCTGTGGCTTTAACAAAGGAAGTTTCCATGAGAGAAATCAAAGTAGATTTGGTTTCTAAAAGAATGAGCATGAAGCACCATGACAAGTATGAAAATATGTATAGAAGAATTGTACATGTTTAACCTATATTGAATTATTTGCTGTCTGAGGGAGAGAGAAGGAAAAGAAAAAAAAAATATGGAACGCAAGATTTTGCATGAGTGAATGCTGAAAACTATCTTTGCATGCATTTTGAAAAATAAAAAATTGTTATTAAAAAAGAATGGGCAGAAAGTGGACAGATGGTGCTCAGGACATCAGGTCTTCCAAGAGAAGGAAAGAGGGAGCTAAGACATAGAACCCAGAACTTCCAGGATACTTTTGGGAGAAGTGACTAGTGAAGATTGACTAGAGTATGTTGTGCATGGATTAGAGAAAGAATGAGACACAGGATTATAAAGTCTAGATTTAAATCTTGATTCCCTTTATGACCTTAAGTCATCTTGAGAACCTAAGAAATTAAGTCACTTAACTTATCTATACAAGGAAAGAAGCTAGGCAAGATGATCTCTACATTTCCTTCAAACTCCAACTATTTTGTTATTGTTGAGTCATTTCAGTAGTGTCCAACCATGATCGTATATGGGGTTTTCTTGGCAAAAATTTTGGACTGCTTTACCATTTTCTTCTCTAGTTCATTTTATGTATGAAGCAAGGATTAAGTGATTTATCCAGGATTACTCAGCTAGGAAGTGTCTGAAGCTACGTTTTAACTTAAGTCTTCCTGAGCTCAGACTTGACACTCTATCCACTGTGCCACCTAGCTGCTTGTGTATTGTTCACAATACAATTCATGATCTGAAATATCTTAACTATTGATAATCTATTCCAAGAACAGAACTAGGAGTGACTCAGAAATCCATAATTCAATTATGTTGTAGGAGACAATTTATCATGGACAACATAGCCTCTTATCACTACTCTCTCCTGCTGTTATTTACATTAGACAGGTAACACCTTTGGGACTTAGGTCACCATTCTACACCCATTTGCCAACATTCTCAGACTGGTCTTACAGTCAAATTCTCCACATTACTCTTTTCACCATCACCCACTTATTGAAGTCAGCTTCAACACAGGTTCATTTTGTTACTCTTTCCTATAGGGCCATTGAATCAATTCTTCCACAGTCTCATCTCCACTTAGCTCCCCATCCAGAATCAGAGTTCCTTAGTCCTTCAGTTAACACTCATGAACAGGTCTTCAACCATTCACTTACCAAGTACCATGTGAGATTACACAAGGAAGTGTTGCCACACAGGTGTTCCACATTGCTTCCCTCCTCTCCATTCAAATAAGTTCTGACTATGAACTCAAAATGCTCTTGGTGAATGTTTTTGTTTCTGTTTCTCTCAATAGAATGAATATAGTATAAATTCAGAGCCATTCAACAATACCTTAGTTCAAAAAATTAAAAAAAAAAAAGAATACCTTAGTCCAAAAATAATCTCTACCAGTGACTAATTTATGACCACAGGCAAGCCCTAAGATGATAGATTTGGGACTGGAAAGTCTACATAGTGCAAACATCCCTCTACCATTACCATCCTTTGCCTTTTTTAGATAATAAAAACATAGCTAGAGTCTAAGATCTGTCCAAATTCACACTATTAGTTAGCGTGAGATAATAGATTGGAGCCAAAAAAATCTTACTTCAAATCCTGCTCATTAGAGCAGATACTCATTAGCTGTATGACTCAAGGCAAGTTATTTAGCCTCAGTTTTTTCATCTTTAAAATGGAGATAATAATAGCATTTATTTTATAGGATTGCTGTGAAGATCCAATGAGATAATACATGAAAAGTGTTTTATAAATCACTCTGAGAGAGCCTCTACCTCCCAGCCTCAGTTTTCTCATTTTTAGAAATAAGAATAATAATAATTCTTGTTTAGAAGAAAAAGTACTTTATATGGTACAAAATACAATATGAATATGAACCATTGGTTCATTATTTTTTCCCTTTTGTACTTTGTCTGGCAAAGACACAAACTTTATAAAGAATGGTATCCACTCAAGGAAGGCTACATACCTCTTAAGGGCAAGGAAGAATTCCAATAAAATGTTTCTTTGTTTAAAAGTCTTTAGAACCAAAAGGAGAAATAAGCCAGATCAAAAAAGATTGAATTTAAGCCCCCATTAGTAACCAAAAACGTTACTACAAATGAACTCAAGTCACAGCAACTATGTTAGAAAACATAGCTTATGTTCCTTGTAATATTAGGGAAGAAGTAAAAGACAGATGAACTGAGTGAAAGATTTAATAGCATTCAGTCACATCCAACACTTAATGTCCTCATTTGGGGTTTTCTTGGCAGAGATTCTGGAGTTGTTTGCCATTTTCTTCTCCAGTTCATTTTAAAGATGAAGAAATTGAGGCAAACTGGGGTAAGTGACTCACAGAGGGTCACACAGCAAATTAGTATCTGAAGCCAGATTTGAAATCATGAAGATGAGTCTAATAAATACTCTACACACTGCATCACCTAACTTTCCAACTAGTAGAAAATGGAAAAGAAAAAAGAAAAGAATAGGTGCTTAATAAATGCTAGTAATTGATAAAAGCCAGCAAGATAGTGTACCCTGTTAGGGCTTAATCTGTGTCCTCTTTCTATTGTTTGGTTTTTTTTTTTTTATTTCCATCAGTATTTAGTGGACTGAACATAGCATTGTTTGGTTGAATCAAGCAGTGAATTAATATTATTAATACTAATAATAATATGTGGTATTTATAAGCTGCTTTAAGATTTGCAAAGCTTTGCAAATATCACACTTGTTCTTCATAACAACCCCAGGTGGTAGGTGGTATTATTATCACCATTTTACCAGTGAGACAGACAAAGGTTAAATAAATTGCTCAGGTCCACATGGCTCATGTCTGAGGCTGATATGGAGCTCAGATCTTCCTCATTCCAAATCCATGCTAGGAACTGCATGACCTAGCAGAATGAATGAATGGAGCATCAAATCCCACATAGGAGAATATGTTTACAGAGAAATATATCTTATTTAGAAATAACAAGATAGCTAAAAATAGAGGAAAAGGCAAAAAAGGATTGTTCATTAAAAAGATAAATATACCTGAAGAAATGAAACCTAGGAACCAGAATGCAATAAGTATGATGGTGAAGAGCATCTGGGCAATGATCAATCATGGCAGAAAAAAAGAAGAAATAGTGTCATTGGAGGATGCTACAAACCACCAGAATAGAATGAGAAAATAGAGGAGTTCAGAAAACAGATCACAGGACTGACAAAGAAGTAATAAGTAGTAAAGGGAACTTTGATCACTCAGATATTTTCTTGCACTTTCTCCCAGCCAAAAGAAAAGCACATAATGAGTCTTTGACTTGCCTAGATCATTATCCTTTAATGAGGAGAGAAATCATATTTCTTTTTGGATCTGGTTCTCAGAAATAGCCAGGAACAGGGTGCTACCATAGAAATAATGGAAACTTTAGTGGGAAGTGATCACTCTATCATAGCCTTGGCAATTAAAAAAAGTGAGAAAAGCATACACCCCAGATTTTGAAAGAAAAGAGGGAGAGAAGAAAGGAAGGAAGGAAGGGAGGGAGGAAGGAAAGAAGGGAGGAAGAAAGGAAGGAAAGAAAGAAAGAAGGAAGGAAGGAAGGAAGGAAGGAAGGAAGGAAGGAAGGAAGAAAAGAAAGAAAGAAGGAAGGAAGGAAGGAAGGAAAGCCAATCTTGAAGATCAGCTAAGTTGACTTCAGGGGTTCATTTGTCTAAATTCATCAGCTTGTTTGTTGTGATCCTTAAAATTCCCTGAGCTCTGTGTGTGTGTGTGTGTGTGTGTGTGTGTGTGTGTGTGTGGAATTGTGCCACATGTGAACTTTTTTTTAGTCTTTAAAAGTAAAAGCCTTGTTGAGGGAGCTCCATGTTAGGATATAGGGCACTAGGTACTCTAGATGTAGAAGGGAGAGTAGAGGAAGGGAGGGCAGGCAAGGGATGGAGCCAGGTTATTTCCCAATTAGTTAATCTCACCTCAGGGCAGCCCCTCTGCCTTCCTATGAGTGGGGACAGGACCAAATAGAAGCTGGGCAATGAAGGCACTATTTCCTTTTCAAACAGAGCCAGAGCAGCTGGGCACGCTTTCTGAAGATGTTTCTGTTGCCGTTTTAATACCACAAATTATATCTGTGAAGTCTATTTGTGACTGAAGAGGAATGAGACTTCCAGGACAAATGGGTCCATTCCTTTATAGTCCTATTCCAGAGATACATAGCCTAGCCCCCCACTGCATACATGAGGCTTGTCATTTGGGGTGTCTGTGCCTTTTCACCTCCAGGGTGACACCGCACCTCTGCTAAAAATGAGCCAGCCCGTCTCAGATTGTCACACATCTGATTGTTGGCAGATTGCTCTGTCTGCCAAGGCGATATTTTGGAAGTCAACAGTTTTGCTACATTGCCGCTTGCATTCTGTTTGAGGAATGTAGGGCGTCTTGGATGGGAGGGGATGCAGATCATTTCATTCAGTAGAAATATAAGCTCCTAGTGGGCAGAGGAAGCTCTGCTCTTGTTTGGTATCTCTGGTCACGGTTTAGCATGTAGGATTAGAGGATCCTGTATTGGTCCTTAGAAGGGGTCTGCAAGGCCATCCAGTGTAACCCCCATATGACCTGGACTCTCCCATTTCTACTACCCTCTCCTGGAGATCCTCCACATCCTTCTTAAAATGCAGTGACCAGAACTGAGGACTATTCCCCAACAATAATTAGTTTGGGGGCCAGAGAAGTCATCCAAATGACACAGATTGTGAGGAAATACTGACTAAATTAAATTAAATGTAACCCAACATCTTTCTGTTGCATCTTCTCTGCTGCCAGTCGGTTTGTGGTCATTCCAATGAAGACGTGACTTGAACTTTAGTCAAAATATCAAGTAATTTTCTGGTTTTTGCTTTTCTTTGCATGCTCAGGGATTAGTTGTGGCATGCAGCGCTTAATCTAAATCATAATAATAACCACATTTATAGCATTTAAGCTTTATAAAGTGCTTTATATACATGCATATATTATCTTTGATCTTCACAACAATCTTGTGAGATAGGTTCTATTGTTCCATTTTAAAGATAAGAGTGTGACTGAGAGAAATTGTCTTTTCCAGGAATTCAAAGCTAAGAAGTTTCAGAAGCAATATTTTCATCCAGATCTACATGACACAATAGTCAGGTTTCTCCTTATATGCTGAAGGTAGGTCTTGCAATGCAACAGTCACATATTCAGTGCCTCTTATTAGAGAATCCATGCTAGACACTAATATCAGGTACGGGCCTTACCCTCATGAGCCTTATAGTCTATCTGGCATAAATCTGTCTAATATGTGTATTAAAAGAGCAGACAAGAACTCTTCTCTATGGAAACCTCAATATGTCTGGTGGAAACAGGGTGTGGAATCAGAGAAGGATTCTTGAAGAATAGGACCTTTGATGGGGTCTTTAAATGAGCAAATGTAGAGGAGGAAGAGGGTGAGGATGTTTCAAGCAAAAGAAAAAGTATGTTTACAGACATCAAGACATGTATAGAGAGTGACATCTATTTTAGGAATTGAAGGGTACTAGTTCTCAGGAACCTGTGACAACTGGCAGTAGGTGATCACTGGTTTTATACCATAAGCTCCTCATTGCCCAAGATCTCAGGCATCTTAGATCACAGTGTGATACGCAAGACCTGCCCAGCAACAGCCTAGAACCCAGAGAAATGCAAACACAGACATCCAGAGAGAGTCATAAAGGAGAAACAGACCATTAACACCAGCCTTATGGCAGCATCACAGACTTCCCCTAGCTTTCTTGCTCTCCCTTCTTTCCATAGTTACCTTTAATGCAATATAATAAACCAAGTTCAACAACAAAGTATCAATCAGAGAGATGCTCCAGGTTAGCTTCATAGTCGGAGGAAGATTGTTGGCAACAACTGTTGCCTTCCCACTCTACTAATGTAGGTATCTTCTCTCCCTGCAGAAGGTCTTTTCTTCTCCTCTTGGGCTAGCTAGGTGGTGCCATGATGCTCAGAGTACAAGGTCTGAAGTCAAGTCAACTCATCTTCATGAGTTCAAATCTGACCTCAGAAACTTCCCAGCTGTGTGACTGTGGGCAAGTCCATTAACCCTGTTTGCCTCAGTTTCCTCATCTATAAAATGACCCAGAGAAGGAAATGGCAAATCATTGCTGTATCTTTGCCAAGAAAACTCCAAATGACACCATGAAGTGTCTAACATGATTGAAAAACAATCCAATGACAACACCTCCTCTAATTCAATTAAATTATCACATCTGATTGATTCCAATCCATTAATTTCAATCATTGATAATAATTCCATCTCTCACCCCTATCCCCCCCACCCCACCCCCAATAGAATACACTAATCCAAAGTGGATAAGATCTCTTATCACCTCTCCCTTGGACTGCTATAATCACCTCCTAATTGGTTTCCCTCCCTCCCCTTTCTTGCTTCTCCAGTTCATCCAATTTGATATTAATTCCTAAAGCAGGAAGCTGTGCACATCATTTTCTGGCTCAAAATGTTGCAAGGACTTCCTGTTGTCTTCATGTCTCCTCAGGCCTTTAAAGCTCTTTGCCAATAGGGAAAATTTTCTAATGTCTTTCTTTGTATTTGCGATAGCACAGTAACTGGCACATAGGATTAGCACTGTTACTAAATGCTTGTGTATTTGCCCAAAGGGCTATAAAACTGTGTATACCCTTTGATCCAGCAGTCTCTCAACTTTTCTCCAAATTATCTTTCCTCACTGACAACTCAGCAACACAATTAATGAAGTACAAGACCTGTCTGCCTCAGTTTAATCACTGCAAAATGACATAATAATGGTACTTATCACCCAGAATTGTGAGGATAAAATTAAATATTTGTAAAGATCTTTGCAAACCTTCAAGTACTGCATGGATATCAACTATTATTATATATTACTTACCTCACATTTTCTTCATTCTTCATTGTTTCTCCCCATTTGGAACAGAAAATTCCATATTTCATCCATGAGACTTTGCTCTCTCCTTCTTCCTCTCAGCCTCATAGAACCCCTAGTTTCTGTCAAAGCACATTTCAGACACTACCTCCAACCCATCAGGGATCGCCATTTATTTACTCTGTGTACATTTTGTATAGAGAAGAGTAGACAAAGAGCTGGCCTCAGAAACAGGAAGGGCTTAGTTCAAATGTGACCTCTGACTCAGCACTGGCTTTGTGACCCTCAGCATATCATTTATTCTCTCTGCTATAAGCAACTTTCTAAGAGAACGGAATGAATAGATGCCAGCCTCCATTGGGAGAGGGAGTTTCCCATATCAGTGAAATAAAATCTAATTGCTTCCCAAGTCCTTTGTTACATCTCTAGTGCATGGCTCTTCCCTGCCAGTATTCTGGTGCAGATTCTCAGCACCTCCCTCATGCCTGGACTATTGCAATAGTCCCTGGTAGGTCTGCCCGCCTCAAATATCTTCCTACTCCAGTCCACGCTTCAAAGGATTCTCAAGTTGCACTGACTATGATACTTCCCTCCCCCAATTCAATAAATCCCAGTGACCCCCCCCCCTCGTTTTAGCTCCAGGGTCAAATGTTTGAAATCCTCCTCTGTTTGATTTTTAAAGTCCTTCATGAACTGGGTCCTTTCCTGCCTTGACTGTATTCTTATTACTTAATTTCCAAAAGCATATAGTGCAAGCCAGTGACATTGACCTCCTTGTTTCATATTTCAACTCTGAATGTTTCACTCCCTCATCTCCCCTTTTCTCTACCTTTTAACATCTCTGGATTCCTTCAAGTCCCCACTAAAATACCAAATTCTATAGAAAACCTTTCCCTATTCCCCTTAATTCTAACACCTTCCCTCAGTGATTATTCTCAATTTATCATGTATGTATCATGCTTGCATGAAATTACTTCATGAGTAGGGTTTGAGATCCTTGCAAATAGGGATCATTTCCTAATGTCTTTGTATTTGCAGCAGCACAGTGTTTGGCACATAGAACTGACAATGTTAATAAATGCTTGTTGATATGCCCAAAAGGCTACCCTTTAATCCAGCAACACATCTACTGAGTCTGTATTCCAAAGAGATTATAAAAGAGGGGAAAGGACCCAAAATGCAAAAATGTTCGTAGCAGTCCTTTCAGTACTGGCAAAGTACTGGAAATTGAGTGGATGCCCATCAGTTGGGGAATGGCTGAAAAAATTATGGTATATGAATGTAAAGGAGTATTATTGCTCTATAAAAAATGACAAACAGGTTGGTTTCAGAATAGCCTGGAAAGACTTACATGGGCTTATGCTGAGTGAATTGAGCAGAACCAGAAAAACGCTGTACACAGTAACAACAAAATTATGTGACAATCAACTCTGATGGACTTGGCCCTTTTCAACGATGAGATGATTCCAGGCAATTCCAATAGACTTGAAATGCAAAGCTCCATGTGCATCCAGAGAGAGAACTATGGAGACTGAAATGGATCAAAGCACAGTATTTCCATCTGCTGTTGTCATTTTTTTTGCTTGTTTTTCCCCCCTTTTCATGTATTTCTTTCTTTTGATCTGATTTTTTTTTGTGCAGCGTGATGAATATGGAAATATGTTTAGAAGAATTGCACATGTTTAATCTACATTGGAGTGCTTGTTGTCTTGGGAAGGGAGGAAGGAAAAGGGAGGCAGAAAAATTTGGAACACAAGTTTCTTCAGAGGTAAATGTTGAGGACTATCTTTGCATGTATTTGGGAAAATAAAATACTATTTAGAAAATAAATGCTTTTTGACTGACTGATAAGCTAATACATCCATGGCATATTCCTATTCCTATAATTAGTAAATCCTTTTCTATGTATGTGTCATGTCCCTACATTATAGGGAAGCTTTTTAAGGGTATTGCCTGTGGGTAACAAATGCTTCATAAATATGTGTTGGATTGAATTATTACAGCCATGAAACAAAACGATAAGCTAGCTAGAGAGATAGGGAGGGGGTTAATTGCCTTGCAAAAGGCTGAGGAGCTTCAAGTTTACTTGGTAAACAATATGAATCTAAGGTTAACTGGTAGTAAGTGAGATTCAAACTCAAATTCTTTAATTTCAACCGCAGATTTCCTTCTCATGACTGCAGAGTGAAGGCTGGATCAGAAGGAAGAGAACCTAGAGAAAGGAAGATTATGGTAACAGATCAAGATATCCGTATTACTAAAAGCAAAGCATATCTAGAAAGGTAAGTCTTTTCTTGAAATTCATATCATCCATTCCAAAACCAAATCAAAGCATATTTTATTAGATTATTCATGGTTTTGAATGATCTACTTTGTTGTTCTTTCAATACTATAGAAAGCACATGCTTTGGTATAAAGCATGCTGAGATTACTACACGTGCTTTAGTAAAAGGCATGCCGAAATCAGCCAAAAAGACTGAGCTTGACTCCAGCGCTTAATACTTCCTAACTGACTGACTTTGGAAAAGTCTTTGAATCTTGGGTTTCTCATCTCTAAAATATCAATGATAATAATAACTATAACTGCCTCATAGGGTTGTCTTATTAAATGTCACCTGTTGTTGATATAAATTTCTGTGAAGTTAATTTATCTGTAATCATGGCCCCTGAAGTTTACAATTTAATCTAACCAAATGGGATCAGAGCATGACCCTAAGAAGTATGGGATCAACTAGTGAAGGATGGGAAGATAAAACAAATTACAGCCTTCCAGCAATTAGCCAAGTGTAGAAATCATCTTCAAAATAATCATACCCACCTTTTTCCAATTGCTCTAATAACACCCCCCAATTTTATTTTCATTTCTGTGTAATCTTCCAACCTCTCCCCTACCATGGGCTAGTAAAGGGCAAATATAGTCTAACAGCTACCTGGACACTCATGTTGAAAGCTGTCTGAGTGAGAATAGGAAAATTTCTCTTTCTTTGCTCCCAGAATACCCACCTTCAGTCTCACAGGTCACATAGTGGCACATGTTCTTTGGAACATGAGCTTTGAACTCCAGAGCAGTGAACCTTACAAGAACACTAAGATGTTCTCCCTCCTTTTGTTCTGTTTGGGGTACAATAGAATAGATTCATAGTAGCACATAAATATAACTTTACAAATGAATAAACATATACATATTGGGTTGAATACTATTTTTTAGCTTTTTTTTTTAACTTGACAAAAGTGACATCAAAAAAGCTTGAAGATCATTAGTTAAATCAATTGAATTAAGTGATTAAAATTTGTGAGCATATCTCTGTGTGTGTGTGTTTGTTTGTGATGGTTATAGTGAAAAGAAGAGAAGACTTGAAGTAAAAAATGTGTGTTCAAGACCCAGCTCTTCCTTTTATTATATTGACAAGGGAGAAAAATTGCCTTTAAACTTATTTCCTCATTTGGAAATAAGGATAATAATAGCCATATTACCTACCTCTTGGCATTATTGGGAAGGAAACAACTTATAAAGCTTGCAGGGGGCTAGAAAGGTGAATTATTTATGCCCCCCCCAATTTTTACTTTATTTTATTAGAGCAACAATCAAAACTTTTATATGTGGAACTAAGTTTTAAAGTAATGATTTCTGCATAAACAACCTTAACACTTGAATTTCAGACACATCATATATAAGTGTGTCTCTTATCCTCCCCATGTTTTTCTCATTTTCGACATTAACCCCTATCCATTGCAAAGGAGACGGTCTAACTTCATGTAGCACTAGATACCCAAGTGGCAGAGAGATGAACATTTTCATTTACTCATTGTCAACACCCATCCACATCCAGCTGTGGGAGCGCTTCTCCATCAGGTCACTGTGACATTATATTAGTCTATCTGAGGATAAAACCACCATTTCAGGTTAAAGAATATATCATTATATCAATTCAGAAAAAATCAATTAATATACAAGCATTCAAAACCATGTATGTATCAGGCACTGAGTTGGGTGCTGAATATGCAAAGACAAAAATGACAGTCCCTGTCCCCAAAGACTTACATTCTAATGAGAAGGAAACTGTGAAGACATACAGATATATGTATAATAAACACAAAATAAACCACAAGGCAGTTTTAGGAGGGGGTTTCTTAGCAGTTTGGGGGAGAAGGACATGATGGTGGAATAGCAATAGAGTTAAGAACATGGTTCTAGTTGTTACTGTGATACATACTAGTATCTAGTGGTTCTCAAACTTTTGTTCTCAGTATGTTCATGTTTTTAAAAAAACTATCAAGGATCTGTTTAAAGAATTTTTGTTCACATGGGTTATATTTATAGCTATTTACTATATTAGAAATAAAAGAATAATTTTGAATTTGTAGACCCTCTGAAAGGGTTTCAGAGACCCCAACAATTCTTTGGACTACACTTTGAGGACCACTGCTAGGTAAATCGTTCAGCTTAATGCTCCAGATCAGTCTAAGTGTACAGGTTGTAAAGATGTTGCTGGTTTGCATTTGTAGAAAGAGTTTCTATTCCAAAATTTCTGGAGATTTTGTTGAAAGGGTTTTACAACTTTCCAGCATTATACTAATTCAGATACTATTATATCTGTCCTGACAGTCACTCAATGTCTTCTAATCATTTCTTAACTAAATCTAGAACTTTTGAACAAACATTCATACATACACTTTCCCCCCTGATATTTTTTCTCCTAGTCCATAATAACCAGAGCAGTGTTTTTTGTCTAGTTGGTTTGTTTTGTATTTTTTGTTGGTTTTTTGTTTTCTCATACTTCCTGTTAATGAAGATTCTGAATTTCATTAAAAAAAGATTTTCTCATTTGACTGCAGTCCTCTTTATAAATGTGTAGCTGAGACTGTTTTGAAATATAGGATTTTAAATGAGTAACACTCATCCTTTTAAAATGATTTGTGAGTGCACATTTTAAACTGGTTAATGCTTATTTATTACAAAATGCAATAATTATGGCTAATGGAACAATGTCATTTAAAATGGGATAGTGAAGTGGAAGCTGCTTGATAATTAGCATTTGCAAAGTGCTTTTTTTCTTTGGATTTGGGGATGACAGACAGTGGACACCTAACTTCCAAATGTCTTTGTATTTACATCTCTACTTTTACTCTTTTGGTTTTTGGGCAGCGGGAGCTAATGTTGTCAGAGAGAGAGGCAACTTCTGCATTTTATGTATTTCAAGGTTTCTTTGAAGAAACTTTTTTGGACTGAGAAGACTCCACATGTTATAAGACAGTAAAGGGTCAGAAAAGATGCTTTGTCCATGCTGTCCTTT
Organism: Antechinus flavipes; assembly: GCF_016432865.1. Lineage (NCBI taxonomy): Eukaryota > Metazoa > Chordata > Mammalia > Dasyuromorphia > Dasyuridae > Antechinus > Antechinus flavipes. The sequence continues at coordinate 31,086,632 of NC_067398.1, forward strand.
ACAAAATTTGCACAAAACATGAATGTCTAAATGTTTGAAGACATCAAAGAAGGTATTAACTTTTTTCCTTAATATTTCGGTTGTTGCTCTGCCTTCTCTTACAACGTGGTCTAGCATAGTGTCCACAGGGTCTGAACTGTCAACTATTGTGGTATTGTACTTATTTCTTACCTGATCTTGAACAAGCCAGCCTCAGTTTTCTCATCTGGAAAATGAGAGGGTAAGACTAAATGACCTCTCAGGCAAATTATGTCTACAGAACAATGGGAAAAAAATAGCATTGAAATTTGGGGATTGATGCTGTCCTGGTCACTAATTCTTTTTCCTAGATTCTTTTTCACTGTCTTCTTGGCTATACTCCATAAAAAAAATTTTCAATTCAATTCATCCTAAGCAGCCATTAGCATTGGGGGTGTTTCAACTGAATATTAATTAAGCCTTTATAAGTTAGGTACTTCAGCCCAAGTCACCAAAAGCCATGAGAAGACGACACTCTTTAATCTTTTTGATGACCATTTTCTTCCTCCCCAGGAAGCTGGTATTGGTGTATTGGCTATAAATAAAAATTCCAGTTTTTATTTACTGCAGGCTGAGAAACTCTTATACAATCTAATTCTAAGCCCTGACTTAGTTAAACTAGAATCTTAACAAAGATACCTCTGCTTAGTGACTTTAAAAACACTACAAGAAACTGAAGTTTTAATTAAGCTACTCCAGTTCATGAAGCAGATGTATTAAGAGTCCTGTCTTTCTTTTTTGATTTCTCTCCAACTAAGTAATAGAGACATTAAACCAGATTTTATTCTTAGTACTTTCACTGGCATTAATCAATAAGGGTGTGACTAGTTATTTATTCTGAAGTGAGGAAATGATTACTAAAATACAGCCTATTCATGATTTAGGAGAGAAGGGAAAGGATTTAAATTAGGAAGGTTATTTTTTTAAAAGAAATCTCTCTTGTAGTGCTATTTGCAGACAATACAGAGATTTATAGATTAATTTGTTTTAAATTAACTTTTATAGGATAACTAATAGTCCACAGGGATAAACTGGGCTTTCAATTGCCTACAATTTTCATCTGGATCTGAGAAAAAGACTTTGTTTTCAGAAAACAGATATACATCGTATACATGTATACAGTGTCCATGTGTCCATATAAACATATCGTGTACACATGCACATATGCACAAATGTATGTGCATATAAACATAATATATTTGTATATGTGTAAATAAATGCATATGTGTATCGACATATATTCAGTTTTATTGCACAACATGCCATATTAGATGTACATATTTGCATACACAAATATTTATAGTTAGTTATGTGTATATCTGCTTATGTGCATATAGATACATATTGTATATGCATATACATATATGCAGCAATTACAACTTCAAATACAGTAAGACTTTCAGGACTCTGTGTGTTTATGTGTGTGCTAATAAAAAAAACAAAAAACATCTCCAAAGAAAACAGATCAAATACAAATAAAATGGCTTAGAGAAAGAACTCTAGATTTGAAACCAGAGAATTGATCACAATCCCAGCTCTGATACTTCCTAGCTGTGTGCAAGCTATTCACCTTCTCTGGGTCTCAATTTTCCCTTCTGGAGAGTGGATATCAGATAATGTCTAAATCCTTGCCAGCTCTAAGTTTTATGGTCATTTAAAATTCTACCTTTAAAAACTGACAAATGAATGAAAAAATAAATAGAATAAAAGGTGAATTTCACATAGTTCTTCAATGATATTTGCAAACATACATTTTTCTCACTTGATCCTCACAACAACTCTGTGATATATGAGGCATATTATTCTGCCAAGTTCACCGATGAACAGACAACCTCGAAGAGGATAAATGTCTACCCCAAGTCACATTGTTGTTCTATATCAGAAGGAGAATTCAAAATCAGCTCTTCAAAATACAACACACTGGCTCTATTCTTCTCAGAAGAGTAGGATGATAATGAACTTTGCACTCCCATGGTATTTTTTTCATCTGGGTACTTGGCTCAGGAATGCATATGGCACTCAGGTCACATCTCATTCATACTTTTCATCTCATTTCTGTCTTCTCACAAATGCTTCACAGGGAATGAGTACCAACATCAATTAGGTAACAGATCCATCAGCACATTGAAGTAAGTTTGTGGTACCCAGGACAGGTCACTACACAAGTACGCGCTATGTAACCTGGAGGATTTAGACTGCCCTTGCTCCTCTTCTTCCCAGCTAGGTTTGTAGCTGAAACAATTGTTCATGCCTTTCCTCTGTATAAAACTCTTCTGTGATTATGTCTTTAGAATATTCACAAAATAAACACATCATCTTGGCTTGTAAAAGCCTTGACAATTTACCTCCAGTGGATCACTCAAACATTCACATCACTCTCTTTCATGATCTTTCTGTGTCAGTCAAACTGGGCTTCTTGTTCTTCATTTCCCATCACTCTGACTCTGTACCCTTCCTAAGCACAGAATTCAGTTCCTCCTCATCGTCACCCTTTAGAATCCCTAATATCATTTGAGGTCTGGCTTATGTACCATGTACTACAGAAAACCTTTTGGGATACCCTCAGTTGTTAGTGCTTTCTATCTTTTAGAAATATCTTTTATGTCTCTGATTGTATGTTATGTTCCACTCACTCTCACCCCAACACTTTTTCAAAGGCAATCTTTTTTAAAAAAAAAAATTGTACTGGTATTTCCAGGTCCTACTGTGGTGCTTTGCACATAGGTACTTAATAAATGCTTATCAGAGAATAGGAATTTGTGATAACCACGTATTTAAAATCAGCAGGAGTCAGGAATTCAGGTTAAGGGAAAAATCTTCAATCTTTATTCTCAGTAGAGATGAAGAAGGATTGTGATAGCAATATGGGCAGCTGCGACAGGAAGTCAACCAAGACGCCAGCCAGCAGTCTCTCTTTCTGCTTCCCTTCCCACTCCCCTGCCTCCACCCACCAAAAACATCACTTCCTATACAACACATCAGGACTTACACAAAGAGCAGGTGGGGGCCATCCTTTCTCCAAGCATATATATTATTAGAGTATGGTCCAATTACAATTTAGCCTCATGTGCTTGGGACTTCAGTGCATCAACTCAAGCCTCAGCCCATTACAGGAATTATAATATATTTTTATTTTCTCATTTTTTCATACCTCAGACAGAGTCAGGTACACAGTAGGAACTTATTAAATGCTTGTTGATTGATTAGATTGCAAATAGCACTGGGAATGGAACAATCCACATTATTCTTCAGTGAGAAGTTTTGATAGGGCTTGCCAGATATGTATCTCAGTACAAGCAAGTAGTGTACACATAGTAAAATTTTATACAATTATTTAACCTTAAGATATCCATGTGATTTTCCTGGAGGTAATCTGAAAAAGAAGATACATTCTGTGTTCCAGATCTTACAGCAAATACTAACTCAGAACCGTGTTAGCTTCTAAAGGGGATCCAAAGGAAGTCTATTACAAGTCTTTTTCCTTCATGGAATTTATAGCCTTGGTAACACTGACAATTAATAAAGTTCTAAACTGAGTAAATCCAAAGGTTAAACACATGAGCTAGACAATAAATGATAGACAACCAGGAGAGAGAAAAGTTATCGTTGAACAGATGTACTAGGAAGGCTTCAGGTAGCTGATAGAAACCATTATATTACAGTAAATATATGGCATAGGAGCCAAAAGGCTTGAATTCCACTCTATTATTCACTATTTTACTACTGGGGCCACCAAGACCCAGAATTTTGTCATCTACCAAAAAAATTGAGGTTAACTACCAAGGGGGTCTTCCTGAGGGGCAAACAAAATGTATATTGGGTTCATAAACAGTAGAACATCATGAAAAGGAGCCATATTATTAGCAGACTCAAGCTATTCTCCAAATCTCCATTTCATACTAGCAGTTTGGATACTACTTCTTCTTTCAAAACCTAAAGGTATAATTGAGAAACTGAAAGTGTCTTTCTAATCCTGAAGCTCATGAGACCCTGTCATTAGGGTTTTCCCCATGATTTCCAGTTAATTCATCACATAAATGGTGAAGTGAATAAAGTGCCAGACCTGGAATCACGAAGACATGTCCCTGAATTCATATCTGACTTGAGACACTTACTAGCTGTGTGATCCTGAGCAAAACACTTAAAGTCCTCAGTTTCCTTATCTGTAAAATAAACTGGAAAAGGAAATGTCAAATCTTTCCAATATCTTTGCCAAGAAAATCCCAAATTAGGTCACTAAAAGTTGGGTGGGGCTAAAAAGACTGAACAACAAAAAGAAATTATTAATCCAATGAAATTATTTACCCTTTAGAAATAAATATTTAATATTACAGTACTTGGTATAAAACATCTCTCCAGATTGGGGACAATTTCCAAACTACTTTTAGAGTTCAAACGTAAGAGAGTAGTTATGACAAGGAGGTAATTTGTAGCTCTTGTTCTGGAAACCTTTTTCTTCTCTTTTTGGGGAACATATGAAGTTCACTTTAGGCATGATGAGGATTCCTGGCATAGTCTCACAGCTGCATGTTCTCAGTATTTCTAAATTATCCTGGGCTCATTGTCATCAGCCATTACTATGCTGGAGATGCTGATAGAATGCAGATAAGTTCAAAACCCTCTGTACCCATTGAACATTTCATAATTCCTCTCTAACAGATGGGGAGAGGAAAAAAAAAAAACATGGCCAGGATCTGGGTCCAAGGCTTTTTTCCTTCCATGTTGCAAGCAATCCTTTCTCACCAACTTGGCTCTCTTTTCTCTCTAAAAGCTAGATGTTTGAAAATTCTGGATTCTAAAGCAGTGTTCAATTTTGTAAACAATCCACAACATCTGACCAAGTTTCCTCAACTAATCTAAATGTATTTCCTGTATAATATTATTCTAGTTCATCTGCTGTCTTTCAAAGGCATCAAAATTGAACATGGGTCTCTTCATATTTAGTCTAAAGCCTATTATTGATTGATTCAATTGTGGAGTGTTCTCATCTGGTTAAAGTATCTTGACAATTTAAGTGAATTGAGGTGATTTAGTTGATTAATTCAGTTATCTCTTGGTCTAACAGTGAGATAAAAAAATAAAATAATGAGACCCAAGATGACCTTGTAAACTCCAATATCAGATTGCAAACTCTTTAAGGACTTTAAGGACACAATTAATTTGGCTATTTCTATATGTAAAGACCAACATGGTATCTTGAACATAGTAGGCCTATGAAACATTTATTTAATGAATGAATGTATGAGTGAATGAGTGGTACAATTTGGAATAGACAGAAATCACGTGCTTAAAAGGTTAAAAGGAGCTAGATTTGGAAGGTGAGGACATGAACAGAGCTAAGGTTAATGGCAAAGAGGAAATATTAAAAAGAAAATCTGCCCAACAATTAAAATGATCCACAATATGCTTTAGAAGATTATCAGTTCTCTTTCCCCCTTGGTTTTCAAAATGGCCATTTATTGAAAATATGAAAGGAAATTCCCTTTTAGATTTATGTAGGGATAGAATAGGAATTCTTAACCTGGGAATGTGAACTTTGAAAAAAATGTTGTGATCCTTTATTGAATAAAATTGTTCTCTTTTGTAGTACTATATATTTTATGTTTAACATTTATTTGCTCTCTCTTTCACACATACATACACACACCTATATATGTATGTATGTACATATATCATATTTATATTCAGATGATATTATTCTGGATTTTACCAGACTGCCCAAGAGGTCCATGATATACAAATGATCAAGAACATTATGTCCTTGATGAGCTCTGAGATCACTTCTTTTTGTAGTTTCTCTGGTCCTATGAATCATACTTCAGCTAGTTACTAGTGATACGACCTTATGTAAATTGTAAAGGTATGATGGTAGTGTGTTTTCTCTCTAGGCAAAGGAGACAAATTTCAACTTAGCAATCTTTTGGATATAGTCATTATGAAACTGATTTAGGGATAACTAATTTGTTTCCTTGACCTGGATTTGAAGAAATTCTTTTTTTTTAAACAAATGTCATCATATATAAAAATAATAAAGATAGCTATTTATAAGATATTGAAATTTTCACAAAGCATAAAGGACACTAAATAATATTGAGCCCTGAATATTACTAAGTAAATAACAGAATAAATTAAATGCTTTATAGTTATATTATTTAATTTTAATTTAATTAGGTGAGCAAAGTATAAGCATGATTATCATATTTATATATACCCATTTTTCTGACTGTTCAAATTAGTAGACTAATCAGAGTATTTTTATTGTTATATCAATTTCTCAATTTCAGAAACGTAATTTCAATGTTGAAAGAGAGGCCAATGGCTAATGAGTATAAACCATACCTGGAAATAAAAATGTCTTCTACTACTCTATATTTGAAAAGTCTTTTTTATGGAGCATGAGACTATGAGCTCTTAAATGACACAGACTGCCTTTTGTCTTCCTTTGTTCCCTAGCACTTACCACTATGCCTGACACATAGAAAGTATTTAATAAATGTTAACTAACTTCCTGGATCCTGTGTAATGATCTAGAGTCAGGGGAACCCCTCCACCTCCCTGGAACACCAATTCTATTTTGGACAGCTCCTCTATTAGGAAGTTTTTCCAGACCTCAAGTAGAACTTTCACTCATTGCTATTAATTCTACCTTTTGAGTCCAAACAGAAGTCTAATTTCTCTTCCACAGGACAACTCTTCAACAATTTGAAGATAACTGTTTTGTTCCCTTTTCTCCCATCATTCCCTCACCCCCAAAGTTTCTCTGCTCAGTGGATAGAAGTTGCTCACTTATTTGGCATTCTTTTATTTTTGACCACAGTGGATAGAGTACCAGTCCTTGAGTCAGGAAGAATCATTTTTGTGACTTCAAATTTAGCCTCAAACCCTTACTAGCTTTGACTCTGGGCAAGTCACTTAACCCTGCTTCCCTCAGTTTCCTCAACTGTAAAAGGAGAAGGAAATGGCAACCTACTCCAATATCTTTGCCAAGGAAATTCTAAATGAAATTATGAAGAGTCAGTCATGACTGAAATCACTAAACATTAAATTATTGACCACTTCATAATATCACTTACCTCATAAGATTGTTTGGAAGTTAAATGAAATAATGTATATAAAATGTTTTGTAAACCTGCAAAGCAATATTTAAATGGGAACTCTTACACAGATAAGAAATCCATGGTCCACAGCCACTGTCAATTTCTATGTTACCCAAAGTTCTGCTTCTATGAATGGCTGCAGACTTTTCCTTGTAGCCAGAGCTTATATGCTGCTATATGGTTCATACTAGCACCTGTTTAGCAGCAGGAATAAATAAGAGGCAGGTTTATTTCCCAGTGGTATGCTACATTATAAGTGCATTAGCAGCTGCCTATGTTATTGCTGTAATCCTAATAAGTGCCATCCATTATGATGGCAATAATAATATAATTCTTGCTATATGCAATGTGTGATTGAGAGAACCTTGCTACAATTTATTTGTCAATTATAAATTTGGCTTGCTTTGTAGGACCAGAATTCCTGATGTCCTGCTTTGAAAGTTTTGTCGTCTTCCTTTTGTTTGAAACCTTGTTTGAGATGAGGTCAGGGGAGCTGACTTTATAATACCTAGTGCTTTAGAGACAGTGTGCTGGAGCTTGAACAGGTTCCGAAGAGTGGGTTGTTAAATGTTCAGTGTGAATATTTATATTTCAGAATCTCTGCAAATATGACCTGGGTTTATTGTTCTGTTAATTGTCTAGACTTAAGAAAGTAATGTTGAAAATTTTAATGATATAGATTAGACTTCAAAATGTGTTATAGGTACCCCTCCCTCCAAGAGCTGGTTGTTAAACATTTAGTAGAAATAAGAAAAGGATTCGCACATATGCTAACTGGATACATTTTTGCATTTTATACTGATACAAATATTTCTCAGACTGCTGATGAGGAATTTAAATAGAAGCCACTATTGCTCAAAAACTTGTGAAGAAGGAATAATTAGTGCATAAAATATCCAGCTTAAATTCAAGAAAGTCTAAGTGGAAATCATGCCCTTTACAGTTACTACCAGGTTAAATTTCCTAGACATGTCAGTTATCCTTGTTATACCTCAAACATCTCCCTTGGACTTGTCTACTAAAACATTGATAGGTAATGGTGTTCATTGTCTCTCTTCTTCTAATTCATGAGGCTCAGCCAAGCGTTGGTTTTCTTAAAAATAATTCCAGGGTAGCTAAGTGGAGCAGTGGATAGGGCATCAAGCCTGGAGTCACTTAACACTGGTTATTTCAATTTTCTTATCTATAAAATGAGCTAGCGAAGAAAATGGAAAACACTCCAATATGTTTCCAAAAAAAAAAAAAAAAACCAAAAAGAAATGCAAAGAGTTGGTCAACTGAAAGAATTGAACAACAATAAAAATAATCCTAATGAGAGTTACTTATCTCAGTTCATTATTAAGTACATGGTTGGAGATTGATTCCTAAGTCAGCTGCCATTTTTCAATGTGGAGTTTTCAATAAATTACTTGAAAAGCACACGGGTGATTCCACATCACAAATCAATCTGGACTTAGCACAGTGTTTGAGGAAGTTATTTGTTGTAGGATTTTAACTGTGAATTAGATCAGCATAGCACAGTCCATAGAGGGTGGACCTGGGACTCAAAAAGACTTGAATTGAAATCCTAATTCTGACACACACACTATGTGTCCTTGTACAAATCACTTAATCTCTTAATTATTGCCCCTGGCAACCTCTAAAAGTAGAAATTACAGAGGAGATTCCATTGGAAGGGAAAGAATTTGTGTACTGGGTATTCTACATACTAAGAAAAATACAAACTTAGGACAGACAGAGACAAAGATGAGAAGGAGATGATAGAAATGAAGGAAGGAAGGAGGGAAAGAAGGAAGGAAGGAAGAAAGGAAGGAAGGAAGAAAAGAAGGAAGGAAGAAAAGAAGGAAGGAAGGAAGGAAGGAAGGAAGAAAGGAAGGAAGGAAGGAAGGAAGGAAGGAAGGAAGGAAGGGAGGAAGGGAGAAAGGAAGGAAAAAAGAAAGAAGGAAGGAAGGAAGGAAGGAAGGAAGGAAGGAAGGAAGGAAGGAAGGAAGGAAGGAAGGAAGGAAGGAAAGGAGACAGGCAAGGAAAGGAGAGTGTAAGGAAAGAAAGTATAGTGGAAACAAATACTCTAAATAATTCTATCCTCCAATCAATTATGTTCCAAAATTCTTACTATATCTAGATGTAGTTTTTGATCTTAAATTAACAATATTACTGGTGGTATTAAATAAGAGCTTATTCCTCAAAGATTTTTAATCACCTGACTTGGTTCCAATGATAATAAATCTTGATCAATTTCCGAGACAGAAGTTGGAGCAAGAACATTTGCTTAAAATGTCAGCTGAGTAGATGAGCCCAAAATAATCCCACACTTCAAATATCTCTAATGTTTCCGCAGATCACGACCCTTCTGTGACTTACTCTTTGAGAGCTGCTGTGCCTGAAAAAAATGAATCACTTTGGGACCAACCTGGTGATTCAAACTTAGCTCATCTTGTTCTCAGACAACAGACATGTACTCTATCACCAGGACTTTTCAGTTAGGTAAAGACCTCCAGTTTATTCTCTGCTGACATAACATTGGAGAAAGAGACTATGGTCACCTCTATGACCCAATGAGACATCAGAATGCACTGGGACCCAGCATAAGCCTACCAGTAAGTATTCTATAAACAATACCCAATTCATGAATAGAAACAAAGAACTATATCATGCAACAAATGATTAGCATTCAGCTTCTAGACCATCTTAGCACATTCGTACATCTTCAAGTTTTCAGTATCTTAACAGAGATAGTAGGAAATTTGTTCCTGGAAGCTTCTCTGCAAAAATTAAAAAAAAAAAAAAACCTAACTTTTCATTAGATACTAACATTGGCTTACCCTACAGATTTACAGAGAATTCTGTCTTTTTTTATTCTCCCATCTTATTTGTATGACAGCTCTTGAATTCTGAATGGCATATTTCTTCTCCAGGTGACTCCTAATAAAGTCCCCAGGTAGAAAGGAATGGACACATCTCAAATTTGTCAAAATTGTGCTTTATCAAATCATGTCATTGGTGCTGTCCTTCCTACAGTAGCTTCTTCTTGTATGTGGCACTAATCAAGAACTGGGATTTTTTTAAGATCACTTCTTAGGTCATTAGGTATGATGACTGTCAGCAATTCAGTTTCATGATATTGCATCCAAAAGAGAGATTTTCAAGTGTGTGTGTGTGTGTGTGTGTGTGTGTGTGTGTGTGTGTGTGTGTGTGTGTGTGTTTGTGTGTACGTGTGTGTCTCAATATACACACATATAAAGAGTAAGAAGTTGGGGATGGAGAGAGTCAGAGACAGAAACAGAAAAAGAGAGACAGAGAATCAGAAAGAGGGAGACAGATAAAGAGTTAGAAACACAGAAAGATAAGGAGAGAGACAGAAAAACAGAGAGAAGGGAGAGAGATGGGTTTGGAGTGAGAGATGCAGAGGAATCTAATTTCATTCAATAAAATACTGAATTCAAAACAAATTTATTTTTTAAAATAGGGATTCTTAAATTGAAGTCTGTGAACTTTAAAATAATCTTTTGATAGTGATATTTCATGTACCTAATTTCCTTTTTTTAGCCGGTTTATTTTATTTTATAAAAACATTTGTTATTAATAGCTAACATTTACAAAGCACCTACTATGGGCCAAGCACTGTGCGAAGCTCTTTAAAATTATCTCATTTGAAAACTTTATTGTGAGAAAGTATTCATAGGCTGCTTAAAGGGGCCATGACAAAAACATTAAAAAACAATTAAGAAGCCCTGCTTCAAAATGTTATCAAAATTATGTAAAGACTTTTCTAAACATATTTGATTTCTATATTTTATAAAGCATTTTTTTTGAAAATAGGCAAAATATTACTTATTATAACTATTTTCTGGTCTTATGATTTCCTCTGCTAAGAAATTTCTCAGAGATTATTAAATTCCTTTAACCAGTCAAGTTCCAATCACATAATCTCAGAGTTCAAAGAGATCGTAGAGGCTACGTAATCTAGACTTCCTTCAAGATCTTTCCTAAATCTTACCTTTCTCAGGAGGCATTTCCTGCTCCCTAAGTTGTTATTGCCTTCCCCCTTCAAATTATCTTTCATCAGCAATGATATAGAGTCTTGAAGATCAATGGAAGGAAGTGGGGGTGCTTAGTAGAAGATAAGATTTATGGTAGGGATAATAGTTGTCTGTAAATATTTGAGGGGCTGTCATGTGAAAGAAGGATTCGATTTGTTTTGTCTGGCCCCTGAGGGCAGAACCAGAGGAATGATAGTAGAAGTTGAAAAGAAGCAAGTTTAGACTTGATATCAAGAAAAATTTCCCAATAATGCTGACTGCCTTAGGAGGTAGGGGGTTCTCATGCACTGCAGGTATTTAAGCAAAGGCTGACTAGTATGCTGTGGGAGAGATGACTTTTTAGGCTCAAGTAGCAAGTTGATGTTTCCAATAGCTCTTCCGACTTTGAGATTCTATGGCTTTATGAAATACTTCCTGATTTCTGTGTTGTTCACTATAAGGTAGTCCATATTGTAAGGTAAACATCTACCTACCCATCTTATTGTCTAACCCAAATCTCTGTCTTCTTTGAAAGAAGAACATGAGAAACTTTATGAAAAGGTTTGTTAAAATCTAGCAAAAATACCTTTCCCTGGACCCACATGTGCAAAACCATTTGTGGCAGCCCTTTTGTAGTGGCAAAGAACTGGAAACAAAGTAGATGCCCATCAACTGGAGAGTAGCTGAATAAGTTATGGGATGTGAATGTTATGGAATATTATTTTTCTATAAGAAACAATCAGCAGGATGATTTCAGAGAGACCTGGAGAGACTTACATGAATTGATGTTGAGTGAAATGGGCAGAACCAGGAGATTTTTGTACATAGCAACAATAAGAATATATGATGATCAATTCTGATGGACGTGGCTCTCTTCAACAATGAGATGATTCAAGATAGTTCCAATGTTCTTGTGATGAAGAGAGGACTGTGGGAACTGAGTGTAGTTCACAACATAGCATTTTCATTCTTTTTGTTGTTGTTTGCTTGCATTTTACTTTCTCATTTTTTTCTGTTTGATTTGATTTTTCTTGTGCAGCAAAATAATTATATAAATATATATGCATATATTGCATTTAACATACATTTCTACCATGTTTAACATATATTGGATTACTTTCCATCTAGAGGAGTGGGTGGGAGAAGAGGGCAATTTGGAACACAATGTTTTGCAAGGGTTAATGTTGAAAAATTATCCATGCATATGTTTTGAAAATAAAAAGCTTTAATTTAAAAAATATATAAATGATATAAAAATAAAGGAAAAAATACCTTTCTCTGATATTAAAGGCCTTCCCACCACCACCACAACTGTCATCACCCTGACCTTCCAGCGTTTTCTCTTAGTACTATCAGCCATGCATTCTACACTCTGGCCAAACCACCCTACTCTCTGTTCCTGAAACATCCTTGTTGCCTTTGCCTTCACTCTTTACTATGTCTACAATGCTTCTCCCTAAACTGAATATAAGTTCTTTAAAGGCAGGTACTGTTTACTGCCTCTCTGTATATCCTCAGCCCCTCATAAAGTTCTTAGGAAAGAATATGCTTTTAATAAATACTTATTTAATTGAACTGAACTAAATTGAATTATAGGTATCTCTTGAAGCTTTGTATCTACAAGGGTCATGTCTAAACTTTACATCTTTCAATGCCTCGAACTCTGTCTTGTCCACAGTAAATACTTAAGAAACCTCAGTTTTTCATCAATAAATTGGGATAATGATATTTATGATCTCTACTTCACAAAGTTGTTGTGAGGATTAAAGGAAATAATATAAATAATTTTGCAGACTTTAAAGTACTTTTTACATAGAACTTGTTATTAACAAATATCCATTGATTTGAATTGCTTTTAACTGTTTATAATTTCATCTGAGCACATTGTGAAATACATATCACAATGTGCTTTTAATTAGTTTTGATGCCTTGAAGAAAATATTTTTTAATTGTGATATCAAAAAACACTCTTTGATTCTTCAACAACATTTCATCCCATTTGTAAGAATGTGATCCTGTGTTCATTTTGCCTTTGGAAGTTTCTAATGTATTAGCCAAGCAGCTAGGTGGTAGATACAATGGAGAGAGCACTGGGCTTGGAAGCAAGAACACTCATCATCATGAGTTCAAAACTATTCTTAGACACTTATCTGTGTGATCTTAGGCAAGTCATTTAACCCTCTTTGTCTCAGTTTCCTCATCTGTAAAATGACCTGGAGAAGGAAATGGCAAAATACTCAAGTGTCTCTGGGAAAAAAAAAACAAACAAACAAACAAACAAACAACAACAACAAAAAAACTAACATCTGGTCAAAAAAAGTCAGACACAATTGAAACATGATTGAAATTTATTAATCATATAATATGGTACAATTCAGTTATTGTGTTTATGTCCCTTTCCTGCACTAAAGTGTAAACATCCTGAGAATCAAGGTTCTATCTTATATAAATCCCATAGTATCTGATATAATATTCTGTACACAATAATACTTTGATGGATGAAAAAATGAAAGAGTAAATGAATTTTTGCTGCCATGGAACATTTGTTTTTGCTTCTCAAATTAGTTTTAATAAAATGCACTTAAAATTCTAAAAAAAAAAAAAGGTCAATAATATATTCCAGTAAGTCCAAATCACTGCCTCAAATGTTAAGTGAAGTGAGTTTGGGCACAAAGATAACTTCAGTGACTTAACAAGAATATGCAAAGCATCCATCCCTTTAGTTAGCTTGGAAAACTCTACTAACATATGTCAATATCCAACCATGACTTGGTAGAACATAAGAACATAAATTAAAAATTGAAAGAGACCAAAGAGTTCATCTAACTCAATGAGGTTAAACACAAAAAGAGAAGGGAATGACTATCATGTGCCTTGGAATCCCTGTGGGCCCCATATTCACTTAGAAAACTATTTTATTTTTTGTTAACTATTTCAATTCAAAGAACTAGAAATTGAGTGGATGCCCCTCATTTGGGAAATAGCTGAATATGTTATAATATATGAATGCAATGGAATATTATTGTTCTAGAAGAAATGATGAGCAGGCTGCTATCAGAAAAGCCGGGAAAGACTTCCATGAACTGATGCTGAGTGAAGTGAGCAGAGCAAGAGTGCATTGTACATTATGGGATGATCAAAAGGGACTTGCCACTTTCAACAATGAGATGATACAAGAAAATTCCAGTAGATTTGTAATAGAAAGTGCCATCTGCCTCCAGAGAGAGAACTGTGGAGATTAAATGTGAATCAAAGTATAATATTTTCACCTTTTTTGAATGTTGTTTGTTTTGCTTTTTTCCCCCTTTCCCATGTTTTTTCCACTTTTGAGCTGATTTTTCTTACGCAGGATAATGAATGTGGAAATATGTTTAGAAGAATTGCACATGTTTAATCTATATCGGATTGCTTGCTATTTTAGGAAAGGGGAAGCAAAGAGGGAACAAAAGAGACAAAAATTTGGAACACAAAGTTTAGCAAAGGTGAATGTTGATAACTATCTGCATGTATTTGGAAAAGTAAAATACTATTAAAATAAAGATTTGCTGATTACCATTAAATCTGGTTCTGCTACACTCAGGAGTGGTCCACACAGGCTATGTGTTTGGCTACTCTGGTCCAATCAAGCTGCCTCATTTTACACACAGAGCACACAAATATTTAATAGGCTTGGCCAATGTCACACAAACGATAAGCAGAAGAGGTGCCATTTGAACCCAAGTTCCTTTCAAAATAATTCCAGTGTTCTTTCCACTGCACAAAATGTCTACCTTACATCTTAAAAATACGTCTTAGGGAGTGGTCTGAAGCGCACAGTCAGTGATTTGTCCACATCAGTTATCAGAAGCAGGATCTGAAGTAAAGTTTTCCTGATTCTAAGCCCCAAACTCTGTTCACAATAGAACCATGTAAAAACCACCCATTGCATGTGAATTAGTAATAAAGGAAACACATTTATGATGTGTGTTTTGAGAGGGAAATAGAGATCTATTTTAAACATTTCACCTTTCCCTTATTTGAATCCTTGCCACCTGGGCAGAGCTGCTCCTTTCTAGGTGGATTAAGTACCAGGAACTTATAATGCATATGAAGAAGGTGTTTATCGAACACCCCCACCCTTTGCTATAAAATGTAAGAATTTATTTTAATGATTTATTCTTATGACAGAAATTAGGATAACCAAGCTCTCAGAGATGAAGATGTAATCGACATGGAACAAGAGGAACTCTGGTCAGACAGAAGGGTCAATTTCCATTATAAGGATTGTGGGATGCTGGAGCACATTCCTAAAGGGGTTTGTAGAATCCCATTATCTGGGGGTTTTAATGAATAAAGTATAACTATGTTTGCTAGATAATTGATGCGAAGTGCTGTCCAGAAGCAGAGAAATGAATGAGGCTACCTTACAGGTCCTTTCCAGCCCTAGTTCTATGATTTGCACATTATATTGTTTGACAAAAGTAATAAAGGACTAAGCATGCTTTATTATTTTTTTCATGTCATTAACAACCTTTATGCGTTAATGCAGTACCTGCCAATTACTTGCATTAAGGTAAATGGCTAAAATATACAAATTAAGTTATGAGCATACTGCTACATTTATCAGATTAACTGAAAACCTGGGAAGACTATCAGACTATATTAAATGTGCAAAAACCTATTCTTCGGTGTCAAAGTCTTAGAAATTTTTTTTCCTCAAATGCATATGTCATGAGCTTCTATTCTGAATATATTCCAGGGGTAGGGTTGCATTGAACTTGATAAATAGATTAATGAATAAATTGGACAAAGACTAGCAAATCAAGTCATTTGACTTCTCACTCACTAATGGGCTAAAGTAAAGTTACTGGAATTTTTACACTTAACTATTACATAATGTAGGTTTCACACCACTTAAGGTTTCTACCAAAGTAAATATCTCTCCATTTAACTTCGGGGGAAACATCATGCTCTTAAATGAGTTTGGAGGTCTTATTTTTTAAGTATTTTAAAAATGCATTATTTTATGCTCAGCCTAATAAAGAACTACTTATTTAATTTCTATTACACAAGATGTTGATTTCCCTTTGGTTAATGGGTTATTCTATGGGTTTTTAAAACTAACATTTTCCTGGAATCACAAATGACTACAAATTGTGGAAAACCACAATCAAGCAATCAACAAGTATTTATTCAGCACCTGTTAAGTATTGGGCACTGTGTTAGGTACAAAGGATGTAAATAGAAAAGTAAAATGGTTCCTGTTCTCAAGGAGTTTATGCTTTATTTATTTATATTTTATATACAAAATAAATACAGAAGAATTTTATGAGAGAGGCACTAAAAGCCTACTATAGGAAATGGCCCATTTAGTTTGAACCCTGAAGGAATCTAAGTATTCTAAGGGGCAGAGATCAGTAGAAAGTGCATTGAAGAAGACATGGTATGGTCCATACAGGGGTATGGTGAGGAGAAAATAGAAGGGACAACATGAAGAACACTTTATACAGACTTAAGTATGCAAGAAGGAGAGTCATTTACAATGACTCTGGAACAGTAAGTTGAAGCTATGTTGTGAAGGATTTTACATGTTGAATATATATAAGCTTAGAGATGGTAGGAAACTACAGAGTTTATTGAGCAAGGAAATGGCCTGGCCAGACTTGTGCTTTAGGAATATCAATTTGGCAGCTCTACAGGGGATAGAAATAGAAGACAGAAGAGATGGCAGTCTTTCTGAGATCTCCCTATCGAAGTCAGGAAGCCCATTTTTATTTATGAGAAGCAGCATCAGAATACCTTACAAGACTTCATAAAGGCCTCCAAAACATATTCTATTTCAAATTCTGGATCAGATTAACTGGGGAAATGGCTAGACCATTTTATGTGACCATGAAGCCATATTGAAATTCTCCCCATTGCTGTTCTAGGCAGACTATTTCTTTCCTATTTCTTGGTTCAAGTAGATATGCTACTTTCAGCTCTGATCAATTCAACCTCACTTCTCTATAGGTCAACTCCCTATCCTGTTCATCTCGTATGGAACTGCCAATCTATTGTCAACCCCCCTAATTACCAACCACCATTCTTTCCATCTTTTCATTTTAACCAAACCTGGTCTCCATGGTGGACACCGTATTCCCTACGCTCTTTTTTTTTTTGGAGGCTATTTTCTTTGATACACTTTGGGGATACACTTTGCTCTCAACTGCTATTTCTAGACTAGTGATGTTAAATTCAAACAGAAACAGGGATCATTACATTGTACATAGAATCTTTGAAGGCAGCCTATAGACTCGGAAAACCACAGATTCACATTATTTAAGTCCTATTTTTTTAAACACACTTCCTTTCTAGCTCTCTTTTCTTCTCTTGGCTTTGGAGATACCACACCAGCCTGATTTTCCTATTCTCTAATTATTTTTTTCTCCATCCTCTATCCATCCTGGTATCATGTTCTTTTCAACTTTTTCAAGTGAGTGTTCCCTGAGGGTCTATCTTTGATGTTCTTCTGTTCTTTCTCTATTCTTCCTCTCTTGACAATTTCATTCCTCTTCATAAATTCAGTTACCATTTCTCTATAGATGATCCCCAAATTTGTTGATGGTTCCCAGATTTATATTTATAATTGTGTATGTTTCTTCTGATATACAGACCTGCATTCCCAGGGGCCTCCAGGACATGAGAATCATATTGGTGCTGAGGAAAGAGCAATAGATTTGGGTTTAGAGGACCTGTGTTTACCTTCTACTTTTGCTATTATATTACCATGAATAAATTAACAACTTTAAGCCTCAGTTTTCCCCCTTATGAGGTAATAATCCTTGACTCAGTGACCTTTAAAGTCTTTTCTAACTCTAAGTTGTAGTCCAATGATGTTAACCTTTGGAGCTCACCAACATCTCAAACTCAATATATCCAAAGCCGAGCTGATTACCTTTCCCCCTAAACTAATATATTTAGTGACAATTGGATTCTGTAGAGGGGATTCTTCCTTAGGTATGGTTTGCACTAGATATTATTAGTGGTTTATTTCAATACTGAGATTCTGTCATTCTACCTTCATTGTCTTTAATTGTATTTCTTCCTCTCCTTTTATGATCAATTGCTCACTAATTCCTCTCAATCTCTGGTATCTGTCCCTTTGTTTTTAATCTCACTACAAGCAATTTAGTGGAACCTTTTGTTCCTATCTCCCTAGCCCCCAGGAATAGTCCCCTAACAGATAATTTCATGTATACTATCCTTATTTTCTCTAAACTATCATTTATGGAACATTCTTCATGCCAGGATGTTTTTAATGCATAGGTTTACTATTAATTCTGTTTTCAAGTATCTGAAGTCACTCCTTATACTATGCTGAGTATTGAACCATAGAGATGTCATGGAACAATAGAGAGAGACTTGACCCTGGAGTGAGGAATAACTGGGTTTAAATCCTGATACTGATACATATAAACTTTATTATCCTGAGTAAGTCATTTGACTAATCAGGGATTAAGGTAGCTCTCAAAGACTCTAAATAGTGTATTTATTATAGGGGTTTTGTTTTTCCTTAAAAAAATGAAGATGGGAGACATAAAAGGAGACAAAAAAGTTTTAAAAAGAATATTAGTGGGGGGTCAGCTAGATGGCACAGTGAATAAAGTCAGGAGGATCTGAGTTCAAAACTGACCTCAGACACTTAATACTTCCTAGCTGTGTGCCCCTAGGTAAGTCACTTAACCTCAATTGCCTCAAAAAAAGTATTAGTTGCAGTAAAGGGGCTAATTTATATTGGGTACCCAGATTTTTCTTACCAATAGGTCCTGATAGCCATGACATTTCATAGTAGCATACTCTATGCGACAGCCACACAGATAACCCTCTGCTCCATTGACATTCCCTGTCTGCATTTTTTGTTCTCTCCTCCTTTTTGTCTTGCTTTCCCTTCTTCCCTCTTATCTGGTGAATTATTACCCATGAGTTAAATCTAATTTATGTAGAGATGTAATGTGAAATAGTGGAACAAGACCTGAATTTGGAAGCAAAGAAGCTCTCTTTTTTACCTGTGTTACATTAGAGAAGTCATTTAACCCTTAATTTCTTCAAGTATAAAAATGAGAGGGAAAGATGAGATACCTCAAGGAACCTTCCCATCTAAACCTGTTGCAACACTCTCTTTGAAATACTCTCCCCCTCTTTTCCATTGATACCAAGCTTACCAGTCTAGGCTCTAAGTGGCTGAAACCTCAAAATAGCCTGTAGAGAGCTAATCCTAAAACTTCAGCTCATGGGCCCTCACCAAGTTGCATTCCCTTAGCAGTCAGCCAGAAGTTGCAATTAACTATTAGAAAAGACTCTTACCAAGATGGCCTAGTTAAAACAGTAACTACCAAACATTCCCCCCATAAATCTGGAACAAATTATCTCACAAACATAAAATCAACTAGTTAATCAGTAAATATTTATTAATCATCTACCATGTTCCAGGTCCTGTGCTAAACACTGAGTATAAAAAATATAGACAGTATTTATGGGAGGAGTGGGCTCATAATTAAAGTGTCAGGAAGGCACATGTGTTAATTATGTTTGTCGCCAAGTCATTTCACAACTCCTGTACAGCAGAACCCTCAAGTCTGTTCTAAACCAGCTCTTGAATACCAGGGAGAGCTCTCTCAGGAGTCCAGAGGAAGAAATTTTTCTAATCCCCAAACCTTCCTTCCTTACAGTATGATATGTTCCTTCCTCCATGAACCGTTTGTTGACAGTGACAAGCTCATCATCCTTATCCCTCCAGTCACATATAACATTTTTTGAACATTTCTGATATCCTTCTGCTTATTACATACACAATGATTTCTTTTTGTGTGTTCTTCCCATATTAAATTACAGAGTCAATTAAGGAAGGTGCTACATTGCCCTGCCCCCATTACCTCTAAACCAGTGCTCTGTACACAGTCCCTACAGATTTTATTGAACTTATCTGCAAAGCAGATGTTATTACCAATTCTTTGATGTTGTTTTTTTTTTTTTCTCCCCACTGGAAAAAAAAATTCTATCAGTTTCTGATATTGAAGTTGAACTCTAGCATTTGCCATTGCCAACATTTGTGGCACATGATGAAGGGGACCAGCATTTCCTTCCCTCATGAAGACCTTAGTTGAATAAATGAACTTTCATAAATGCATGTTTGGCATTGTATGGCTATGGTAGATACCCTGATACCATGTCAATAAATTATCAATATCAATATATGTAGGCTAGGTGCTAGAATACAAAAACGTGAATAAATCACCTCCTGTCCTCAAGGAGCAAACTGTCTCTCTGGGAAAGATAAAACAATCCTATAAATAAAACATTTATTAAGTGCTTACGATGTACAAAGCACTGGGCTAATCTCACTGGGGAGAAAAGCCACTATTCTAATGGGGGAGAAGATATATAAGATTTATAAGAAAGGTTTCAGAGGCAAGCAGATGGGAAATTCTCATGGTCCTTAGCATGCAAATAGCAAAGTAGATGTTAACACTGTTTCTTTAATATTTTTCCACTGGGGAAAAAAAATCAGATCAGTTCTGATATTGAACCATTTGAACCGTAGCACATGGCTTTCCTAGTCTTTGTGGAAGATAATGAAGGGACTGGTTTTGCTCTCCCTCATGGATGCTGCAAGCCTTCTAAGCCACAGCCCTCTCCGTCTCCCTCCCTGACAGTTGTAGAACGGAGCTCATCAAAAATCCCCAGTCTCTCACAATCCTTCCTTTCCGTGGTGAACAATTCAAACATTAGCAAGGCAAGCCAGGAAGATTCCCTTTGCAGTTTCTCCATCACAGCTCTCACTTATTTTCTAACCAACTGCTAGCCCTGCTTTGGATGACCTGGATTCTACCCCACAAAGAAGGCCGCCAAGACAGCCTCTTCCTTGTCTTAGACTGTCTGAAAATGAACAACAGGGAGATAGGGAGGAGCAACTATCGTTAACACCTTCTGACAACTGTTAGATTCATGTTCTCAGAGAGCTTTCACAATTCACACAGGGAAAGGAGGAGGTGACTGGGGAAAGAGACTTCTCCCGGGAGATCAATCGGAGCCTTGACAGGTAAGGAAGAAACGAGCTTATTTCTGGTAAGGCAGCCATGAGAGCGAGCAACCTTCCTAGAGAGCAGATGGGAGCCTGGGCAGAGATTCTTCTCCATGGAGCCAAGAAACGACCCATTTCGATTCAAGGAAAAATACAATAAACACAGACATCAACTAACTGTTTACATAAGGTCCATGGTCCAGGCCTAAAAATCTGCTGTCTGAAGAGAGAGCCAACCTAAGTTAATGGCTGATTTTTCATTTCCGTATTGTGACATCTTGAGGCACCCATCTTCCTAGTTTTTTAAAGTTTTAAAAAGAAGTTGAAGGAATAGGAGAGAAAGGTCTGTAATCCTTATTTCTGTTTCCCATATATAGGCTCAGGAAACTTGGCTCTCCACCCAACACTTCCTTCACCCAATATATTTTTATCCTCTCAAATACATGTTAAGAACTCTGAAAATTGTGACCAATCACTGTTCTTCCAATCCCTTCCTTTAATTTTTGGAAATGTAGATTTTGGGGGGACATAAAAAACTGGCATCATCAATATCTTTTGATATTTCAGCCCCACTTAAGGCTGTTCATAATTGCTGAGTCTTAAATAGAATTGAATATCACCCTCAAACTTGTTGCATAATCCCCCTATGCTCCTTTCTCATCACAGGATAGCCTCAGTATCCTTAAAAGTTCAGATTATCATAAAGAATTTTTTTTTGTAGCAGATCTGTAATTTCATTGCTATTGGGGAGGAGAAAAAAACCAGCATTTATTAAGCCATTGCTAAGCACTTTACAGATATTATTTCATTTGGTTCTCACAGCAACACAGGGAGATAGGTACTATCATGTCCATTTTGCAGATAGATGTCATTACATTGAGGAAATGGAAGCAGACAAAAATGAAATGATTTGCCCAGTTAAGAAGTATCTGAATTTGCAAGGGTGAATGTTGAAAATTATCCATACATATGTTTTGAAGAAAAAAAAAGTTTTAATTAAAAAAAAAAGTATCTGAAGCTGGTGTTGAATTAAGCACTCTATTCATTGCACCACTTATCTGCCATTCTTGGTGTGGAAATTCCTCCTATTAATGCAAATTAATTCTACTATTTAAAAAGCTTTCAAGAACCTTAAAAACTTAAGTGACTTGCCCAGAGTCATACAGTTACTATATTCTCATACTATCTTGTGAAAAAGAACCATTTCCCAGCTCCATAACACCCTAACTTGCCCCCTAAGCCTAAAGGCTTAAAGAAGTCCTCATAGCTAATATATTATTTCCTTATGACATCATTCCTCACTTCTCTTTGTGATTCCATAAAACTAGAGAGTAAAGAACAGAGAACAGCAGGGCAATAGAATGGCTCGAGTGCCAGGAAATAGAGCCAATCATTAATTGAGCTCTGTCAATCATCTTCCAAGAGCTGGGTTCCCCATACCACACTCAGTCTGACACCTCTGCAGCCTGATCATACAGCCTTTTCAGAAGCAGCTTCCACTAACTTTCCAGAATGGAAAAATTAGGTCCTTGCTGTATAGGAAATCCTAAGTTCAAATGCTAGCTTAAGACACAAGTTGTAAAACTCTCACTAAATGATCAAATCTCAAGGCTGATAGGTAGCACAGTGGAAAGAACATTAAACCAGGGAGCTCTGAATTCATATCCAGCCTCAAACACTTACTTATTGTAAGATCCTAGTCGCCATTTGACTCAGTTTCCTCATGTGTATAATGTGGTTACTAATAGCACCCATTTCCCAGGGCTTTTGTCAGAACAAAATGAGATAACATTTATAAATGTTTTGTAAACTTAAATCACTATATACTGGCTCTTATTCTTATTCACTTGTCTGTGCCTCAGTTTCCCCATCTATTAAATGAGGAAGTGAGACTTGATAGTTTCTAATGTCCCCACAACCCAGAATCCAGGATGTTTTGATCCTTACAGGCTCATTTATAAAGTGTACCTTTAAAGCTTCCCTCCATTATCACCTATGGCTGAAAAATCTTTTCTATATTTCATAGCCCCTGAATTTTTAGAATGAATTGAAGAGAATGGTTGGTCCACAGGGAACTTCTAACATCTTTCCTTTTGGACTCTGAGCTCTCTCTAGCCCTCTCTTCTCCCACAGGTTGACTTCCCTTTTGTTTTCCAGAATTTACCAATGTTTAGCCAAAAGAGGCATAACTCATGTTTAAGCCAAACCCTACTTTTAATGTTTCCTTTTTTGTTGCTAGTACCAGTTTCTCATCCCACCTGGCCAGACCTGCCAAGTTTTTTTTTTTCTTTTCTTTTCCAAGAGATGCTTTTTTATTCTGTCTGCTTGTCTGCACTTGTATACAAAAACCTGTAATTATATAATAGGTGAACTCACTGTTGTGCTATTGTGCATTCTTTTCTTTTTATAAACCAGTTGAATTGGTACTTAAAAAAATACTTTGGCTCTATTGTTAGTTACTTTTATAACTGTTACAGCTTCCTTTTCCCTTGTCAACTGGTTCTTTGCCCTATCTATGAACAGCCAAATACTGAAGCATACAGTATTTTTTAAAACTTCTTATTTATTGTCAAGTTTTTGCTATTCCTTAGTTTCAAATAATCTAAGAAAATATGTAATTTTAATGAAAATTAGTAGTCATATTTCTATAACACATTAAAAAAAATCTGATCTTTTTTTTATGGGAAAAAGGTCACAACCAAGGCCATTCCCAATTGTGTGTGTGTGTGTGTGTGTGTGTGTGTGTATGTGTGTGTCCAAAGGAAGAGGAACATGAGTTCTATTCTACAACATTCCTTTTGCCCCTTCAGAGATCAGCAAATGTTTTTACAGTTGTTGGTTGAAACAACATGCCTGCTTGACTGAATAGCTAAATAAAACACATAAAAGATGTCCTCTACAGAGTGGGTATTCAATAAAAAGTTGTTGAATGAGTAGCTCAAAATATACTCTAACCCTCAAGGATTTTTACATATTAAGAGGAGGTGGCAAGAAAAAACCCATAAGCTTTGACTTTTTATGGTGTTTTTAAACTCCTTTTAGTAGAATTGGATCCTTTAAAAATCCTTTACCAACTAATCAGGACCAGGGTTCCTTCTTCTAGACCTGGATTATCTAACCTCCTATGACATTTAATGCATAGTTATTTATAATTTATTATAAAAATTTTATGTTTCACATTTTGGAGTTCTCTGTCTAACATTCTCTCTCTCTCTCTCTCTCTCTCTCTCTCTCTCTCTCTCTCTCTCTCTCTTTCTCTCTCTCTCTCTCTCTCTCTCTCTTTCTCTCTCTGTGTCTTTCTCTGTGTGTGTGCTTATGTGTGTGTGTGTGTGTTTCCTATGATTTCATCAGTGTAGGAAATCCCCCTTGTAGAAATTTCTTTCACTTAAGCAGATCAGCAATTTGTCTCTAAATTACAGTCTCTAAATTACTGAAGGTCATAAAATGGTATATTTAGAATTGAAAATTATATAAGAGGCCAACCATTTCACTTCTCTCACTGAAGATATAAGGAAACTGAGGCACAGAAAAAAATAAGTGGTCTGCACAAGATAAATCAGGGATTAAATGCTTGAGATGGAATCTGAACCCAGGTGTTCTCACTATTCCTTGCAATGTGTCATGATGCCTCTTTTAGAGTTGTCTTTAGGTACTACCATTTAAATAACTTACTCATTGTCACACATTGTGAATTTAGACTTCCCGATTCAAAGGTCAGCTTTCTATCTATTCTATCACACTCTCTCTTGGTAATTTAACATTTATCAATTATTTTGTCACACAATAGCTGAAAGAATACACATAGAAAGCTATGGAGCACTAGAACCAGTGATTCCATGATAAATATTTCCATCTTTGTCCAAAAAATCCAAGTGATTTACTGCTAGGAGTAGCAACCCCCTCCACTACAATACTACTTTCATTAGTATTACAACTACTATTACTACTACTACTACTATTACCACTTGAATGAGTAGCTCAAAATATAACCCTAACCCTCAAGGATTTTACTATTACTATTACAAAACTACTATAACTATACCACCACTACTATTACTATTCCTACTCCCACCACCACAACTATTACTACTCCTACTCCTATGACTATGACTACTACTAGTACTAATATTACTATTCCTACTCTTACTGTCACAACTGTTATTATTTTTCCAACTATTATAATTATGACTATTACTACTAGTAATACTAGCATTACTACTCCTACTCTTACTGTCACAACTATTATTACTGTTCCTACTACTATAAATAACTATGACTATTACTACTACTACTACTACTACTACCACCACCACCACTACTATTACTATTCGTCCAACTACTATGACTATGACTATACTACTACTAGTATTACTACTCCTACTCTTATTATCATAACTATTATTACTCTTCCTACTACTTTTACTATGATTATTACTACAACTACTACTACGGCTAACTCCTCCTCCTCCTACCACTACTATTACTATTCTTCCTATTACGACTATGACTACTACTACTATTACTAGTTCTACTCCTACTACTACTCTAATAATTTACTAGTGCTCTCCAAGCTGTTATTTAAAGGGATCCAGCCTCTAACGCAGATGTTCTATTTATCTGGTCATTTAAAGTATCTATTAGGGGAAAAATGTTATGGGACTTACTGTGGACTGCAAGATTAATATAAGCCACCATTATTTAACAGTTTAAAAACATGTAATATGATCCTAAACTGAATTGACAGACATAACTTGTAATAAAGCAGTAATTATATTGCTGTTTGCTGACTTGGTCAGATTGCATCTGGACTTTTGTGTTCAGGTCTAGGTACTACACTTTTGAAAGAGCACTGATGAGCTAGAGGACAGCCAGAAGAAGATGAACAGGGTAGTAAAAGTCTCATGTTGTACGAGAATCAAATGAAGGAATTGGGGTATTTTACTTTATTTTTTACGATTATTTACTTTATAGAGGGGAACACCTAAATGACGCATGATAGCTGACTTCAAGTCAAAGAAAGGCTCTTGTAAAGAAGAGATACAAGAAAATCAATAAATAAACATTTATTAAGCACTCACTATATGCCAGGCATTGTACTAAGCACTGGGGGTATAAATATGAAAAAGAAAGCCAATTGCTATTCTCAAAAAGTTTATCATCTACTGGGGAAAAGATAATCCAAACTTCTCAGAAAGGTGACATAGTCATCAAGAAGTGAAGTGTTTTTCCCATATTAGTTTTCCCAAGGTTCATATTGTCAGGGTATATTAGAGAGGTCTTCCTGACTCAGAAATCTGCTTTTCTCCACTACTCCATACTGCTACTCATACAATTGTTACAAGTGTGAAATAGCACTTAATGATGAAACGCCTAAAGCAAGGGTTAGGAAAAAAAATGAAACAAAACAAAGGCTGAGCTGAAGACAGTAGTAGAGTCAGATTCAGCAACATTGAGCTGTATGGAGATGTTTTTAGACTGGGCTACTTCAAAGTTCATTTCATTTAGCAGTTTTCTATAATTTTCATTTTCAAATATTGGCAGATAGATAACATGTGAAATTATTTTATTATTATGTTTTTTGAATTAATATAAAATACTTTAAAACTTCTGTCAGTTTGAATAGAATTGACTCTGCTGTCCATGTGGACCAAAGAAAAGAAAAGAAAAGAAAAATGGAAGGAAGTCAGTCAACACTAGCCACATAATATCTTATCTAATATTTCCTCAAAAATGTCTACCATTTACTCTGTTCATCCTCCCTTTGTCTCTTTTCTCAACACATTCCTTTTTAAAAGACAGATGACCTTCGTGTTCTTCAGGTTAGAAGGAAATGTGTAAGAAGACTAAATAGATATACTCATTCATCTCCTTTATTCCAGGTGACTCATAAGCATTGAGACAGAGACAGATATATTTGCCATAAAAAATTGTCTTGTCATCAAAAGATTATTCCTAGTCAGAATCCAAGCAATACATATCTCTCTGTATCATCTATTTTTATGACTTGAATGCATTTAATGTTGTGTATGTGCGTGAACTCAGGGTGGAAAGAACTGCAGATCATAGATATTTTCTCATTCACAAGCATATATACAAAATAGCACAGACAGAATACATTGTGAATTGGATTGAATAAAATATAACGAGTAGTGATAGGCTCTCCTTTCTCCCATTTTTAAAAAACTTTCCTTGTTTCAACTTTGGCTAAAATGCTCAAAAAAAACAAGTATTCTAATATTTAATAAATATGCCTTAGTGTGTTACTTTAGAGCAGAATTTGCCTAAAGAATAAACACATTTGTATGTGTTTGTACATATATATCACATAATGGATATTTATGTATATATTGTATGTGTGTACATAAATATTTGTGTTTGTCTTACATGTATGTCTGCCTGCATGTATGTGTAAATGTGTATGTACTTGCCTATATATACAACAAGCCATTATGAAAAAAAGGATTCAAGCCCTCAGAGCATTTTTCACAGTGAGAGAAGTTTCATAGAATAGGCACCCCAGGAAATAGCATGAAAAATGTCTCCAAATAATCTTTTAAGCATAAATTCACCTGGTCTATTAGTATACATGATTCTAGTTTATTAGATTCTGGTCTATTAGTATAGGTCAATTGGAATATCAGAACCAAGGGGGGAATAAGTTGCCTTCTGTTTTTTTTCCTGTTTTAACCCATCTTTTCTCCCAACCTGGTACTAAGCTTAGTTTTTCTATATTACAGAAGCACCCTCTAAGATTCAATCAATCAATCCATCCATAATTAGTTAGTAAGCCTCCATTGTGTCTAGACCCTGGGGAAACATAAGAAAAACCCTTATGTCAAAATCGGTATAATTCCACTTTCCTAACATGTCTGGCTAGCCTACTTTTAAAGTTCATGACCAAAGGTATCTTGAATTCTCTCATTTCCAAGGAAAATGTTGCCCAGAGATAAGGAGAAAAGGGCCATCCAATTTTGTCTGGAAGGATCTTGAGGTGTGTGTGTGTGTGTGTGTGTGTGTGTGTGTGTGTGTGTGTGTGTAGTGAAAATGCCTTCTATCGAAATGAAAACCCTATCTAGTCAGACAATTGATTACACTCAATCTGTTTATTAAGGGCCTATAATAGACTAAATACTTTACTAAGCCATAGATATATAGAAAGAGGGAAATATAATTCCTACCCTCAAAGAGTTCAAATAGGGAAGGCAACAAAGAAATAAATATTTACAAACCAGCTCTGTGCAAGATCTATAGAGGATAAAAAAGAATTGTCTAATTTGGGGGTGGGGAGGTGGGTGGGAATCTTGGTGTATGTGGTTCTTGAAAATAAAAATACACTAGTTTTAAAAGACAGAAGTGAATATCTCTCTACCCACTATCTATTTTCCTTCCAGTTCTTTAACAAGGAAATGATGTTCCCATTGAATCCAGTGATAGATAGAATCAGGAAATGCCCCTGAGTCAGTTCTGCCCTTACCACTTATTAGCTGTGTGAACCTGAGCACTTTATGCTACCTCCCTGAATCTCAGGTATTGTCATTTATAAAAAGGAGATGTTGAACTAGTTAGCTTCTAAGGTCTCTTCCAGATCCATAATCTTATGCTACATTATACAGAGCTCATTGTAATCCCAATTTATGGTATACTACATGCTTGCTATTACATGTTGCTCCTGCAATTGCCTTAAGATAGTATTTTAAGAGCAAAAGACTCCATGAAAGTTGGGGCTTTCATTTATTTTTGGATTTTGTATGTCCAGCATCTACCACAAAGCTCTAATATTAAAGGCATTTAATACTCAGATTTTGAGAACTGACATATCACTGTTGAAAAATCTATATAATTACATGTTAACTTTCTCAAGGACACATAGTATATTGTTCACAAAATGAATACTGAAATCTAGGAATTCTAACCATTAGTCAAAAGATAATAAAATCATGAGAAAATGACCTATAAAATAGAACTACTCAGAATTTGCATAGCTGATTCTACATTACTTTTAGTCTTCAAACAAATTTTGATGGCTACGTATCAGGTATTTTGTAAAAAAGATTCTTGCCCCATTGGAGGTTGAATTATATAGCCTCAAAGGTCCCTTCTGACTATAAGATTCTATGACTATGATTTTGTACCTTTCTTTTTTCCAGCTCTACACTTCCAACTGTGAATTTTTTACCACAAGGGTTAGACTTGACATTTATTCCAATTAAAGTGCTATCTTATTTAACTCTGTCCAGCACTCAACCCATCAAGACGTCTTGAAATCGTTGTCTTTGTCATTCAACGTGTCCATTACCTTGCTTGGATTTCTTTCATCTGAAAATTTAACAAGCAAAGTATCCATTCCTTTATCCAAAATATTGACTTAAAAACAGCATTTACCATAGAGTATATTTGGGGAGTGGTCTAGGATGAGTTCCAAATCCAAATTGAGAAAAATAATTCCTAACAATTAAATCTATTTCAAATTAGAATGGACTGATTTGAGATATAGTGACATCGTAGTCACTGGCATGCAAAACAAAAATAGAATAAATAGTATTTGACTTTGAGGAGCTTACATTCTATTGGGGGAAAAACAATGTACAAAAACAAGAAAAACAATACATAACAAATATTAGGAACACTAACAACTGGGAAGGCATATCAGGGGAGAACTTGAATATGAGGAAGCATTTAGCACACTTCTTATAACTTTAGATTTCTCTTGAATAAAATTGATTTATACACGTTCTACTTACTTTGCATGGTTGCTATAAGAAAAACATCTTATTTCTAGGAAGTATAGAATTCCATATCTATGAGCATTTATCAATATATCTTACACTCATTCATGTTTCATTCTCTTGACATAAAAATAAATTGTAAATTTATTGCACACAGGTTCCTGTGCTCAATTTAGGCCCAGGGTAAATACCACAAAGGAAGCTTTAATTTGGAGATAGTGGCAGATAGAACACCACTAAATGAAGTAGTTAAAGGTACAGTGGTGTGTCACAGGAAATTTGGAGGTGAGAATGGAGGATGAGGGTAAAACTGATAAATAGTTCACCCTAGACTCAAGTTGGCACCTTTCCATTTTAATTTATTATTCTTGGTAAGTATGTGATAAAATTTGGTTGCTTCTAAGTTAATCAAAAACTGTGGGTGGTATGTAGATCTTTTTCTAGTCAATGAACATGCATTTATTAAGCACCTACTATTTACCAGACACCATGCAAAGAGTTGAAGATTCAAGGAAAAATAAAACAATTCCTGTTCTCTGGGAACTTGCAGTTTGGAGGGAAGATTTAGTATATACAAAATAATTACATATGTAGCAAGTTTAAAATGCAACTGAAATATTAGACAGTTAATGAAGCAGAGCACTAGTTATTGAGGCATGAACAAAAGTTTTATTGAGATATATGTTGAAAAAAATGGCAGAAGTAAGTAAGTAAAATAATTCTAGGTATCAGTTCAAAAGGCACAGAGATAAGAGATAGAGTTTCATATGTGAGGAACAGAGAGAAGGCAAATTTGGCTAGACTATAGAATATGGGAATATAATCAATGTATAATGATGTTGGGAAGATAGTTTAGGATTAGATTGTGAAGAAGTTTAAAAGTGAAACATTAACTTCTAGATCACAGTACTGACAACATGATGTATTATCACACTTTCTCCAATACCCACTAATTCTCAAAATTCCCTCCAAAGTTGAATTATGTGTGACATAGAGAATAATAAGAGTTGAATCTACAAAAGAAGAAGAAAGAATTTTGATAAGTAAAAATTCTTAATCAATAACATGGAAGACAATATCCCTCATCTACAAATATGGAAAACCAACTCCAAGTATATAAAGGAGAAAAGGGTAAAATGCCAAAGATCTCAAAAGAAAGAAGATTCAACAAAAACCCTCAACAATAAGTGTTGGAATCCTTACAAAGTGTTAACTTATTAGAGTTGATAGAGACAATAATTATCTAATTTAGCATGGTTCAGTATGATTGATTTGATCCTACGAGGAGATGTTATGGGCCAGAACTTGAAACAAGGTACTAAGTGGGATTGAGGAGACAATGTTTAAATCTAGTTTAGCATTGATTTAATCATACAACAAATAATGGTTTCCCAGTGATATAATGCTTGGTGTGTACTCAGTGTACAGCATATAAACTAGAAGTTCTCAGAGCCAAACACAGAACACTCTGGGAGATACAGAAGCCTACAAGCCCACTCTCAGAGGTGAAGTCAGATTCATTCGATCTTCCACCTTTGTGCTGGCTGGAGGCTGAAGAAAGCAGAGGCAAAGGACAAGCTGCAAGAGCTCCTGGAATCAAGCAGAAAGTTAGGCCTCTAAGAAAACTAACCAGGCCCAAGGAAAGAGATAAGAAATAAACATTTGGATTTTATCAACTGGCTGCATTTGAAGTGATTATTACTTTGAATTGACGTTAAGGCTGCCTCCTGAAAACCTCCCCAAGAAACCTGCTCCCAGAGAGAACCATTATATTTTAAAGAAGAGAACATTACAAATAAGAAAATAAATCAACAGATATTATCCTAAAATAGAGATAAGTACTAAATCTTCAAGGAGAATACAAAGTTCTTTTAACCAATAAAAAATAAATCAATGCCTGCTGATACACAGAATCCTGTATAATACTGAGAAAGTATAAGACAAAATAGTAAATTCTAGAACAGGCCAAAAGAAATTAGGTCTGAGTATATGTCATGAGTTATGGTTCTAAATGCAGACATTTTAAAAAATCCAAAGAGCATGATAGAAAAAAAAATCAATTGATATTGGCAAATTTCTCAAAAGAAGCAAAAAAGTTTAACAGACTTAGAATAAAAAAAAAGGACAGTGGGGTAAAATCTGGCAGGAAAGAAGCAAAAAATACATTAAAAAAACATGATTACTATAGAAGCAAACACTATTAACCCCAAAGGAAGATTCCCTAAGAACATTTTAAGAATCAAAAGTGTCCCAGATAATGTAATAAAAAAAATAGATACCATGATGCAAGAAATAACACAAACTCAACTTTTGAATAAAACAAAGTCCTAATCAAAAGAATTTCTGTTAAACAAATAAAACTCGACACATCAAACTCCAAGACAGATAGATTAAATTTAAGAACAACAAAAACAATACTTTCTGCATCAACCAGCAGAAAGCCCTTGAAAACATAAATTTGCTTAAGAAGATTATTTTGCACCAGTAGAAATCAAGGAATATAATGGAAAAGTTTATTCTAAGAAACAAAAGAAGTCAAGTTGCAACCCAAAATGAAATATTTTTATTTAAGCCTAATTAATAACAAAAGCAATGGTCATTTTACAAAATAAAAGCATTTGAAACGTATTCATAAAAAAGTTGAATATTTGGTTTACAAACACCCCAGAAAAAATAGAATAAATATAAATAAATATAATAACTGAAGAAAGAAAAAGTCATGAAATACAATACCTCATACTTAGATATTATTTTAGAAAGAAAAAAATCAAGAGGAAAAAATGAATTATGATGTTAAACATAAATCAACAGATGAAAATCACACATAAGGAAACTAAAATGTAAGAAAAAGTTAAAGAATTAAAACTGAAGACAGAAAAACAAAACTTAAGTAATAAGAAGCAAACCTCCCAACTTCTCTTCACATATATAATGTGACTAAATTAAAGAATGAGAATCTCAAATGTTGAAAGGGTAAATGGAGAATAGAAGGTAATAAGTAGTAAGTATAACATAAAGGTATAGTCTCCATAAATGAATAGTAAAACTGATTAGTTCTATATTATCTCACTAAGAAGAGGGACTGAAGGAGAATGGGAGAGATGACAAAGTGGAGGCATTGAATCTGAGGAAATGAAAAAAATAGGATATCAAATTAAGAGTGGGGAAACAATTTCAATAAAGAGCACTTCCTTTGGGCTTCCTTCCATATATATACCTGAAATAGGAAGTAAAAATATTTTGGGGGTTCTATTTTCTAGTCCAATAGCAGACATGGAGTAAGTATTTAACAAATGCTTTTTGACAATGTAGTTGGAATCAGTATATTGGAAGATCACATCTCTGAGAGTGCTTCTATGGTTAAAATTCCATACCAGAAGAAAGGATAAGCCAGGTGTTAAACAAAATTATCTCCTAAATGGATAACAGAAATGGAGTGGGAAAGATGATGGGAGAGACATTAACATACATATGAAAAGTTGCAACCAACATGGAGAATGATTCTGGAAATGGAGGGGAGGTAGAATTGTACTGAAAGGGATTGATTCAGGATGTGAGACCATTTGTATGATGAAAATTTTCCTTTATTAGTATTGCTTCATTCATAAATTTATACATCTGAGAGTGAGGCACAAAAAAAATAAAGGATGATAGGACAGAAGTTATGAAAATAATAATAGGAATTGCTTAGATAAAGGAACTTTAAACACTTCAACTCCATGAAGAACACAAATAGAGTGAATAAAAATCAGTGAGGATCTAGCTCAAGAAGCAAAACATAAATTTTCAGCGTAGATATCAAGAGAATTGCTGAGGAGACAATAACAAAAATAACATTTTAGAAAAATGATGCATGAAAAGTATTAGCAAAGAAAGTTCAATGGGAGAAAGAGAGGGCAAATTTTGAAGTAACTCTTTATTTAGGAGGTCAAAAAGGATAAAAAGAAAAGAAAGATTACAAATTACATAAAAAGTAAGAAAAATAAATCAAGAGTTTAGGTTAAAAACTCAAACAAAAGAAAACATTCATATATAGTAGTATGGGTAGTAAGGAGTGAGGAATATATGGCAATAGCATTATTTCAAAGTTGTTTAAGTAAAACTAATCAGGGGACAAAATTCTGATTAAAGAGGAAGAGAATAAACACATTTCCTTAAAAAAATACTAGAAAGGCAAAGAGAGAAAAATATGTTTACCTCTTAAAATAAAATTATATATATTTAATTGTGCTATGCTGTTGTTTAGTTATTTTTCAGTCATGCCCAACTCTTCATGAAGACTTTGGGGGTTTTCTTTTTCTTTCCTTTTTAAAAATAAATTTATTTTTAATGCACATTGCTTTATGAATCATGTTGGGGGTGGAAATTTTTTAAAAACATAAAAAAGAAGAGAACATAACATGTGTTGATTTATATTCAATCTCTAGAGTTCTTTTTCTGGATGCAGATGGCATTTTCTGTCCAAAGTTTATTGGCATTGCTTTGGATCGTTGAACCACTGAGAAGGACCAAGTCTTTCATAGTTGATCCCCTGTTCTTGGTGTTACTGTGTACAACATATTCATAGTTCTATTTATTTTGCTCAACATCAGTTCATGTGAATATTTCTGAGCCGCTCTAAAATCAGATTGTTTATCATTTTTGATAGAACAATAATATTCCATTACCTTCATGTACTACAACTTGTTTAGAATTTGCCCAGTTGATGGCTATCTACTCGTTTTCCAATTCTTTGCTACCACCCAAAGAGCTGCTACAAATATTTTTGCACATGTGAGTCCTTTTCCCTCCTTTATGATTTCCTTAGTATGCAGACCCAGCAGGGCCACTGCTGGGTCAAAGGGTATGCACAGTTTTATAGCCCCTTGGGCATTGCTCTCCAGAATGATTGGATTGTTTCACAAATCCACTAACAATGCATTAGTGTCCCAGTTTTCCCATATCTCCTTCAACATTCATTATTATCTTTTATTGTCATCTTAGTTAATCCAAAAGGTGTGAAGTGGTATCTCAGACTTGTTTTTATTTGCATTTCTCTAATCAATAGTGATTTAGAACATTTTTTTTTCATGTAACTATAGATAACTTTAATTTCATCATCTAAAAATTATCCATTTGCACATCCTTTGACCAGTAGTTTTCTTGGCAAAGGTACCAGGGTGGTTTGTTATTTCCTTGTCTAACTTAAAATACAAATGAGAAATTTAAGGCAAACAGGGTTAAGTGACTGGCCCAGTGTCACTCAACCAGGAAGTATATGAGATCATTTTTGAACTCAGGTCTTCCTGACTCCAGCATTTGCATTGTGCCATTGTCTACCAAGCTACTAATAATTGTTCTAGTCAGTCCTATAAAATAAAATAGTGACAGAATGGAAAAGAAAACAAAACTCCACTACCTGATGCTCAAAAGAAACTTATGTGTAAAAAGATAGATAGGATTAAAATTAGAGGATAAAAAATTACTACGTTCCAGATTTTTGTAAATTAATATTTGCAATCATAGTGTTAGGTGAAGCAAAAATAAATATTCGTAATAAAAGTACAGACAAGGAAATAGCTTTGTACTTCAAATAACTATAAAGATGAACTAAAAGTGATATTAGATATGTATACATGAAAATAACTAGTCTTAACATCATAAAGGAAAAATTAACATATCAGCAAAAAGTTATGGATAAAAGCACCATCATAATGAGAAACTCTCTCAGAACCTGACAACACTAACATAAAGAAAATAACAAAATAGATATAAGTAAATAAAATGAAACAAAAAATTATTAGAAAATTGAGAGTTAAAATGTTTATAGTAGCTTTGTGACCACTAAAAATATACACATTTCTCAGCATCATAGAACATTTTTACAAAACAAAGGCCACATATTTATAAATAAATGTTAAAAAAAGTTAAGAAAACCACACTATACACATTTTTACAGATAATGCAATAAAATATTAATGAATTAAGGGAATAGAAGAAAAAGGAATAGAACAATAAAATCACTAATAAGAAGTAAATCAAAGAACAAATCATAGAATCAATAACTAATGATGATGATGAAACAACATACCAAAATTTTTGAGTTTCATCTAGTGTCTGTGTTTGTGTGTACATATGAGTAGCTTTAAAAAGAAGATTGATAGAAATTTTATTAAAAAAAACTAAAATTAAGAAACAAAACACAAAGAATATGAGAAAAAAATTAAAAACTAAGGAGAAATAAATTATTTTATTGGTCTTATGGAAGAACTAAGAGATATTTCTTTAAAAAGACTAAAAATGATAAATCTTTTGCTTAATCTAATTAGAAAATATGATAGAAAATCAAACAAAATAGAAAATGAACAAAGTGAAATAATAACAAATCCAAAATTTTATTTAAATTATTAGAGACAAACTAGTACTGCATAAATGCCAGCTATTAAATTTAGATCTAATATCTAAACAAAGGAAGAATAAAAGCAAAGAGAAATAAAGACAATATCATTAATGAATGTCATCAAAATTTTAAATAAAGTTCTGCAAAAAGGTTACAACAGTCTTTACAAAAAAATCATTCCCTATAATCAAGTTAAATTTGTAAAAAGGATGTAAAAAAAAAACACATGTAAAAAGCATTTTAAAAACAACCAACATAATTGTTTCTGTTAGAAATTGGATCAACATATCAATACATGCAGAAAACGTTTTTGACAAAGTCTGATTCATTTATGCTTGAAAACCCTAAAAAGTATGGATGGGAATAAAATGATAATTTTTTTTTTAAAAATGTGATAATTTTTTTAACAAAAAAAGGTAGCAATACATATAATGTATAAACATTGACAGCTCTCCCAATAAATATAAAAATAAAACAAGATGCACCTTTTTCCTATTTATTATTTAATAATGATTTAGGAATATTACCAATAAAAATAAGATGAGAGAGATAAAAGATCCATATGACCAAAGAAGAGAAAAATATAGCCCTTTTCATTAATATCATCATGGTTTGCTCAGAAAATTCTAGGAATGATAGTAAGCTAATCAAAACAGTAATGTGATAGTGAAATTTTAGATAACAAAACAAACATAAAAATTAATAGCATTTCTATATATTGAGAAAGCAATAATAAAAAGGGGACTCTCATTCAAAAATGAGTAAAGAATGCACAAGATAACTGGGATATACTTTGTTCAATTGAAGGGTGAAGGGATAGGCAGGATTGAGAGTATAAATGCTTGTAAATTATGGGCAAAAAACATAGTTTCTGAAAAATCAAGAAAGTTTGTTTGTTTGTTTGTTTTAGTAAAGTATACTCGTTTTAGTACATATGTAAGAGTGGTAGCCAATACAATTGCCCCAGTTAATCCAACTACAAGATATTATATACCATCATATAAGGTGAGAATATTTTTTGATTCAGTTATTGAATCAATCTAAGATCTGAATGACATGTGGCTGTTTCCTAGACATCTCAATTAAATCTATTAATCAGCCAAATCAAGCAAAGAAGTTGAGGGAAGTGCTTTTAGCCATTGGTTGAAATCAGATGTTACATTAGAAAATTATTGCGATTGATTGAACATAGACACATCTCTGGGCCTAGCTATACAGGAAAAAAAAAGATTTAAGCAGAAAAAAGCCTTCAAGTTTTAGAAATGTCTTGAAGATTCAGGTCCCTTGGGTCCATACATAGATGTATAATCTTAGGTAAGTATTTGATCTTTTTCTGTCTTAACTTTCTCATACAGAAAATGTGAATAATAATATCTATTACTGAGGATTGTTGTTAGGAAAAAAATAAGACAATAATTGTCAAATGGTTTGTAGACCTTCAAGTCCTATTTGAATGCTAGGTTTTAAATTGTCTAAGCAAGAACAAAGTGAAGAGAAGGCCTAGAGGGAATATCATGCTTCATTGTCTCCCTACCAGCACCATTAGAATGTAATCCATCAGAGCTTGGACTAGGAACAGGGATCATGTCCTTGTGAGGGTAGAAAAAATTGCAACTATGGACTTTACAATAGCCTAAACACTCAGAGTCCATCAGAGAGCTAATCTTCAGGGGAACTTAAGAACTTGAGGATTCTATGAATGGAGAAAAGAATTTCTGATAATTAAGAGTTGTAAGTTTACTCTTTGTTCACATGAGCTCTCCATTTTTTAGTCCATTCTTCCAAAGAATTTTATGTGAAAAGAGAGATTCTATCCCAGACTCTTAAGGGAGATTGGTTTTATACTAACTGCACTTGTTATGCTACCTTCTAGAAAATATTACCTTACAGAATTTAAGTAACTCTGCCTGATCCATTGATAATCAACACAGTGGAGGGAGGTTTGTTAACAAAAATCATAGAAAAATGCTGTCTCTCATGCTTACTTTTAGAACACTGAAGGAAAAAAAAATCAACTACCCTCTTAAGGTCCAATCTGACAGTATGACTGAAAGTTGGGGAAGTAGACTCCAACATTACATCTGAATTTGGGGAGATCCATTTTGGTTGCTCAAACACTTTTCTATTTACTTTCCCCTCTGTCAGCAATGCTCAGTTTGAGAGGTTGCCAGATTGCCACTTCTATAGAAATGGAGTGTTCTTATAGTATCATAGGCAGTGTAATACTCAGAAAAGAATGCTAGAATGGAATCAGAAAGACATGCTTAAACTCTAATCTCTATGAGCCTTAATTATTTTACCTGGAAAATGGGGGAAATAATATTTGTACTATCTATCTCATAGGACTTTTGTGAATTTCAAGTGCCACAATGTATGTAAACCATTTTGTAAATTTTAGTGATATGTGTCTGTTACCATTATTGATGAGGATGATTACTAGAACTTCATTTTTTAAGTTAACTGAATAATATTCTTTGTTTATGGTAAGTGGAATTTAATAGTGAATATGGAAATGTGAAGAAGCTAGGAAAGTCTATAATAAAAACATTGGGTGTATCTCACTGCAGGGAACTTATGGGAAGACCAGAATTAGTCATAGGTGGGTTGTGATCTGCATTTCAGCAAAGAATTTATAACTTTATAAGATCATGGATCCATTGGATTAACAAAATTACACTTCCTCAATTTCCAGAATCCTATGCATTCAACTTTTTGCTACTCGAATCATTACAAAATTTGACTTCTTATTTCTGCTTCCAATCCTTCAAAACCCACTTCCATTTCAGCCTTTTTTCAGGGTTCTTCACCTCATTTCTTGTTCTTCTAATCTCCAGGGTATCGACATCACTTAATTCTTTTTAGTACCATTTTTGTCTATCTTAATGGAATAGCCTCTATGTTATGATTGAACATCAAACACTATCCCCTTCCTCCTCATCTAAACTCATTTTTCTTTAAGGGATAGGGTGACTGAGATGATAAAAAGATTCAGCAAACCTCAAACCTCTATGATTCCCCCATCTTCTCTGCCAGTGGCATCGTGGCTGATTTATTTGGTCTATCCATCTTAGCCTATAAGCCCTTTGGGCAAGAACCCGGTTATTTTCCATGTCTGATGCTGAGTCAAGTACACTGTTGATACTCAACGGTGAAAAATAATTAGCAATATGGGATTTACATACTTAATTCCCCACACATCAGGATGAAACTGTGCCACTGAAAATGAGGTTGTGTGAGAGAGAGCCTTTGATGTACCTGGCAAGTTGATGGTTAGCTCTAGTTGTTTCCCTGCAAAGGGCAGAATGCTTTGCAACATCTTAAGGACATTAAATATGAGCTGCTTCACCCAGCTATTCACCAGAGGACCTAGCACCCCTTGGTATATTTTAAAATAAAACCCTCCCAACCAAAAGTCTTATTCTTAATAATCGACTTCTGCCCGCATCTCTCTCCACAAAGATATGGATATAGCTATACTTAATGATTTATCTATAGAGAATATAGAAAGTGATTATTCTTGAGTAAATTTGTACATTTCATTCCCCATACCCTGTATTCACTTGTAATCACATACTTTCTAATCTTTTGCCTCCTAGTCACCAGATTTTTGAATTCAAATTTCCTCCTCTTTGTCTGTATTTAAAAATAATAATAATCATTTTACATCTATTACAAATAACAATACCTCGTCCCTGATTGCATGCTCAAGTTGTAATTCATTCTCAGGGTTCAGCTGCCACTCATCCAACGTGCCGAGCTGCGCTCCCATTATTTATGACATCAGCAGAAACTCTCCATTGAATTGCAGCCTTTTATTTAATTAGGGACTATGTATTATTTGGTGTGGAGTATCCAGAATTAAAAAATAGCCCCTTCCACTGTGTAATGGGAAAGGCAGAAAACTTTGAATATATATTCTAATTGATATTTCGAATGCTTACTCTAAAAAGCAATCAAAACTGATGTTAAATATTAATTATAATATGTTTCTGCTTTGTGCACCTTGATTTACTGCTGCCCCTTCTGGGTTCCCTTTTAATTACATTGCGTGAAAACAAAGGGTATTTTGAACAGAAGAGTTATTTAACATGGACAATACTTTCAATGGCGAGGAGGTCTGTACGGAACTTTATATTAAACTTAATTTTCAAAAGGCATATTTAACACAGTTTGCAAGTTTTTTTAACATTTTTTTTATTTTCTCTCCTTTCACAACATGTCTCTCCAGTCTCTATATTGGAAATCAGGGACAAAGCTCATAAAGGAACAAAAGACCAAAATCAGGGATGGTCTTTTAAAAGAGGTACAGTTTCAAAGAGGCCTAAAGATATAAATCAAAGCGCTTTTGAATACAGAGAGTATTCGAAAAGAATATTGAACTGTTTGCTTAAAATCTCACATTATTTCCTGCTTTTTAAACCCTCTTCCTTTTTGAAGGCTAACACCAGATAGGGACAAAAGGAATATTTTCATGCAAAAATCAGGGCTGGCTACAGAGGCACAGTCAGAGCCTATTTCAAGTGGGCACAGGAATTTAATTCAAGTTATTCTCCTCTTTATTCCACATTTAACAGATTTGAAGGATTTCTCCACCTCTCTGACACTCGTGCAGACATCCCTAGGTAATGTGCTTCACCAGGAGCAGCCACCAGGAAATCTTGGACTGGAATTTTGCATTCCCTTGAAATGGACTCATAAAGCAAATGAGTGCTATAACGTGCATGTCTGATCAAGTTGGGTGAGGTTGCCTGCTTTTAGATTCTTTGAAATCGTACTTCCCATCCTCCCTAAGATAGAAAATAAATAGGGTTTGTTTTTTTTTTTCATCTTTTAAAAAGCTTTTCATGCTGCCAACAGGTGGACTTTACCTTTTATCATCACCCTCACAATCTTCATCATCACCCTTTATCTTCATCCTCACTACCACTGGTTCTTTTAAGTTGACAAAACACTTTCTGTTCATCATGTCATTTGAACCTTCAAACATTTTGGTGAGGCAGTACTACAGGTATTATCACTCCCATTTTACAGATGAGGAAGCTGAACCTCAGAGAAGCTAGCCCTAAACCACACAGAGAAAATTTGAATCTGGATCTTTCTGATTCCAACTCTAGAGCTCTGTCGTGTACTCACAGGCAAATGAATTTTTCGTGGGTTGTTCTGGATTTATGCTTTCTTTCTCAGGTCATATTTCCTCTCTGTTTGCTAAATCATGTATGAACACCATGCCCCAAAGTCACTTTCCTAACCCTTTCATTATGAATTGTTTCCCCAAAGTTATGACCAAACACGAAGTCTGAGTCCCTATGATGTGTGTGTTTCATTAAGGAGGTGGAACACCATACCTCAGCATAAGGCAGGTATCTCTGATTTTTCATGTTACCATAGCAACGGGTAATTTTTATTGAACTTCAGAATAAATAGGCAAATAAAACATGCATAAAATATTGATGGGTCTATGGTCTGCTGTCCAGGGACTTCTGTAACTTATAGTCACTTTTCTTTTTTCCCCCTTTTTGTAGCCTGTATTTCTAATTATGATGTGTTTTTATTGCTAATTCTTTATTTTTCTTGCCATATGGAAAGTATGGGAACCCTTCTTAATCTACCTTCCAATCTCTCTTGCAGGAGCACCATAGACTATCAGAGCTTGAAGACACCGGCAAATCTACCACTCTCACTTTACAGTATTATTTCTCTTTGAGACTCAGCTCAAATTCCACTTTCTGCTGCAAACCTCTCCAATTCTCCTCCCTTCTTCTCCCCCCCCCATTAATATTGCATTTCCTCTGAGATTATTTTTATTTATACTTGTATCTATCTTATATGTGATTTGTTCTCATATTGTCTTTTCCATTAAAATGTGAGCTTTCTGAAGGCAGTGTTCTCATCTTTCTTTGTAACCCTATTGTGAAACTCAGTGCCTGGAATACAGTTAATAATTCTTTTTTAT
The DNA here is from genome assembly GCF_016432865.1 of Antechinus flavipes. Lineage (NCBI taxonomy): Eukaryota > Metazoa > Chordata > Mammalia > Dasyuromorphia > Dasyuridae > Antechinus > Antechinus flavipes. Next base: position 31,128,866 of record NC_067398.1, read on the forward strand.
TGACATATGAGGAAATCCAGGTTAATGTGCTGGTGAATGACCTGACCAGGATCATATGCTGAGTTACTGGCAGAGCTGACATTAAAATCCAGTTCTTCATGAGTTACAAATCCATGCTCTTTCCAATACCCCCATCTCTCTAGTTCCTCTCAATTTACCTATTCTTTCATCCTTCCAAGCACAGAAGGCTACAGGGAGGTTATTTGAGGGCAGACAGACTCTAGCAGTTATTAAAAATACTATATGTACACTTGGCAATCAGTTTAGCCACTGAACTCTTTAGGACTAATGACTGGTCTTTGAGTGGTCTATGTATCTGCCAAAAAAAAAATTCTTTTCTATTTCCCTCCTGGGCTCTACTGAAATGACATTCCAAGTTCTCCTTCCCAAGAATCAAAAAAATCAATAATTTGTGTTTATACTACAAAGGAGTCCCACTTATTGATAACTGATGTGATATTTATTTATCTATAACCTTTTTATATTATGCAATAGCCTATTGTTACAGTGTTCAACTACTGGTGGGAAAAATAAGATAAATAAGAAATAGTACAAAAACTCTGATCCTGAATGTGATTATTCACAAACCTGTTTTGATTAATCATTACACCATTGTAAGGATAATGTTAAAATATGTCTAAAAAGTGTGCTGTTTGATGTTTCCTTCTACCCACTCATAAAGACAACTTGATTTAGGCAATCGATTTCTGAACTTCAAATAAAGGAAGATCTGGATTCAAATTCATGGCATTCAAATTCTGGCATTTAGTAGCTGTGTGTTTCTGAAACTCAATTTCTTCATATGTAAAATAGTGTGTGGGGAGAGGGTGGGTTAGCTTGGCCAGATCCCTTCAATCTGTAGTGATCCCACTCATTGCAAAAATAGCACACACTAGGACAACGAGAAATCAAGATCTACCATGAGGTATTCACCATTGTTGTTTGGATTACACTTTGGAACATGTCAATTTTATCTGAAATTTCCTACATAAATTAAAACACACACACACTTCATCCCACGCCATCTCTGCTTTTTAACTGTACTTTTTAATTGGTTTTATTGATGCTATTTTTTTAAACTATTACTATTTCAATTCTGCCTCCATTTCAGATTGAAATCATCCTTTGTAACAAAGAAAAGTAATTAAGCAAAAAAAAAAAAAAAAGAAATCCCACCAACCAAAATCTGTAACATCCTTCCTTAGCAGTGGTCTCTTCTCTGCCATGAGGCAGGACATGGATTTCATTCATTCTTTTCAGCGATTTTCTTTGATTTTAAACTTCACCAGCCAATATCCTTTTAGTCACCTTTTCATTTACATTTTTATGACTTTTATATTTATCTCAAAAGAGAGGGAGGCGTAGATGGAAAGCCAGCCTCAGAATCAGAACATAGACTCATGTTCTCTCTAACATACAGACTGTCTCCCTTGCTCATTGACTTTTTTAGAGCTGTAGGCCAGAGGAATCAAATACATGGCCTCCAATATTCCCAAATGCAGCCTAAACCAGATTCAAATATAATTGAGAGGGACAGTTAGATGGTGCAGTAGATAGATTACCAGCATTGAAGTCAGGAGGACCTGAGTTCAAATGTGACTTCAGAAACTTAATACTTCCTGGCTGTATAACAACCCCAATTGACTCAGCAAAAAAACAAACAAATAAACAAAAAATGTAATTGGGAAATATTCTACAAAATAAATGAAAATATAATAAATCATAGATAATAGTCTATTTTAAAACTGTTAATATACAATTTAATGACCCCTATTTCTATTTGTTTGCCACCCTTATCCTAGTCTAAGTAGAAAAGATTTTCAGGAGGTTTTGAACTACTTTGGAAATGGGAGTTTCTTCACCCAAGAGCTCACTATAATAATGAAATCACAATTCCATCCCTATTCTTGTATTTACATTTTATTGTCCATATTGTACTGTCTCCTTTCCTTATTTTGCTCTGCATAAGTTCATGCAAATATTCTTATTTTTATGTATACATAATATTTGCAATTTGTTTTGTATTGGATCTGTCATTTTATGGGAAGAGGTAACTTCCAATGAGGAAACTATACCAATATAGAGTTACCTGGATCACTAAGATGGAAAGTTATTTATTTGAACCAAGCAGCTATGTCAGAGGGAAGACTTCAACCCAGGCATCAATCAAGATGCAACTGAATCTTCTTTCTGACTACAGAATAATCTCCTATTCCATTCATATGCCATAGTTATTTTCAGTCATTCTCTAATGGATGATCACTAACTTCGTTTCCAGTTCTTAGCCCTCAGAGTTCTACTATGAATATTTTGCTGTATATTGAGAAGGATAAACATTTTTATAGTTCGAATATGTGCTAAGCTTTTTTTTTAATATAAATATCATCTCATTTGCTCCTTACAACAACCCTGGGATATATAGGGCTTTATTACCTTCATTTGGGAGCTAAATGGATTGAAACAAACAAAATTCAAGACTTGTCTAGGTTCAAACAGCTAGTAAGTGTTTAAGTCCAGATTTTTACTCAGGTCTTCCCAACTCCAAGCCAATGATTTACACTGATCTACTATTGTGGCACCTTTACACTTTTTCCACCTCTGTTTGTCTTTGGCTTTTGGTATCTAATAAATAGTGAATTGCTTCACGATTTATCCAAGTATGCAACATTGTGCTTGTCTCCCCATAGTCCTTCCAATATTGATTGGACTATTTTCTCATGTTTGTCAATATGTACAGCCTTCAGATGTTACAGGTGGGCCTCAGGTACTCATTGACCATTCCACAATTAATACCAGGGATAATAGTAATTAATAAAAGGAAGTTAACTTGGCTATAGCATAGAAAGAATTTTCAACAAGCATACTGTAGCATAGTTTGGGTAGATCTCTCCCTACTTCTACTTCATTTCCATATAGAAACTTGTTTTGTCAGGAGGATAGGGCTTAGTGACTCATTGTGGTCCTGGGACATCTGCCAAGCCTGAAGGGCTCCAATTCCACATGAGTTATGCCCTTAGGTGACCAAGAAGCCACATCAATACAGCCAGAGACTACTCAGAAGCTACATCAAGGGAAGTGCAGCTTGAATCTTAGTCTCCTGGGTCAATCAAATCCAACGGACAGCAATGTTATCTTTCCTGGAAAAAATTAACCTAACATCTTGAGGAGGCTGAAGAAGAGGTGGGGAAGCTGTGGGAGAAAAAAAAAAAACTAATCATATCACAGACTCAAATCTCAGAATTATTGAAATTTGCATTTCTCTTACTAATAGTGATTTAAAGCATGCTTTCATATGGAAATTAAAAATCTGATCTTACCTGTGGGTGTTTAATATTGGTGGTCCTCAGTAGCAGATAAATAAATGTTCATAAATTTGATTTCTTTGGAAATTATTTGTTTACCCTAGCTGACTATTCATTGAGGAATGAATTAATAGTGCAACAAATATATGTCAATTATTTATGCATGTTTGAAATTAGTTATTTGTCCATAACAATTTGATGAAAGTGTTTTCCCACTAGATCATATTTCTTTTAATTTTATCTTTATTAATTTTATTCACTTAAAATCTTTTAAATTTTATCATCAGTTTAAATATATATATATATTTTACTAAACTTTGAAAAATTCTTGTTATCAATAACTGTTTAAAGCAAGTTTTTAATACAAAGCGATGATAACTACACATAAATAGTATTTTCTTAGAAGTGAATCTTTTTTCCAAAAAAAAAAAAAAACAAAGTAAGGGTTCTAAGGAATTTAAATGCCAAAAATAAACAATACAAAGAACAAAGAATTGTGATAAAATGTAAGATTCTTAATTTGTAATTTTAAGTCATTCATCTTCCTCATAACTAACATTAAAGTAATGTTTTTTTTAAGTTATGTAATATTGTCCTATACACGGTGCAGATGAGAAAAATGAGGAAGAAAATGGTTAAAGACCACACAACTCTTAAGTGTTTGACAATGGATTTAAAGTCAGGTATTTATATCCCATGTTCAGATCTACTGCAACATTTGATTCCATTTTATGTTTTTTGGCTAATAACCTCACAATAAATGATAAGTCCTAACCACCATATTTCATACCCTCCCCCAATGCCTCTGAACAAGACTGTCCTTATCTAAAAATCTCTTTCTTCATCTCCAGTTTTTGAGATTAAGCTTCCATTAAGTCTCAGTTCAACTGTGACTTGCTTCAAGAAGTCTTTTTTAATTCTTTGTCACTTTCTGGTTCTGTCTCTCTCCTCTCTCTCAATGTCTATCTCAAACTTCCTTTCTTCCTTTTTTTCTTCCTTCCTTCCATCCATTCATCCTTTCTTTCTTTTTCTTTCCTTCTTTCTTTTCTTCCTTCCTTCCTATAATCTCTATCTGCATAATTATAATCTCTACAAATCACTATTTATGAATCTATCATCTCCAACATCTCTCTGTCTGTCTGTCTGGCAATCTTCACCCCTGGTCTATCTCCCCATCCAACTTTAAGACAACACAAATAAATTACAAATTCAGCTGAGAAATAAACAAGAGAAGAATAATTGAGTTTCCTTCAAGAGATTGCAGAGTTCATTCATTGATTCTCAACTTACTCCAGAAACATATTTTTAATGTCAGTATCATTACTTGCATTATTTGGCTAAGTATATTAGAATGCTTTAGGTTTTAACCATAAATACTGTAAAACTCAAAGTAATGGAAAACATAACAGATAAGTAATTATAAATAGGAAGAGTAAAGGTTATAATAAAAAGATAGGATGGAAAAATACATGCGAAAATGGAAGAATCAGTGGAAATCCTATGACTAGTATCATTGTAATGACAGAAGAAAGCTAGACAGGCCCCCAGAACATTGGCCAGACTACCTGTCAAAAATGCATAGGAAGACATGCATAAGAATCTCACAGGATAGACAGATTTAAATGGATGTGAATTGTATGTTTGACAGAACATCCACATCAGTGAGCTCACAGATACATTTGAGTATTCCCAGTACTTAGCATAATGTCTGGCACATAAAATAGTAAGAGCTTAATAATTGCTTACTGGATTTAGACTGGCTAGATTTAGTTTTAGATATAATGGTTTTCAGAAAAAATGTATGACATCTAAGATGTCATTCAGGAAGCTAATAGCACAGATATTCTTTATACAGACTCAGTAATTTTATAGAACACTATGCTTTTCAGCATAAAGAGTTGGAAGATCTATTCATAGGTTTGAGAAATTTCATTTTGTTATTTTACAATATTTTTAAAATTATGAGAAATCCATAATTCAATTGATAGCAGATTTTCTTAAAGATTAAATTATATTTATCTCTTTATGTTATTATTTTATTTAAAATAAAAAGATTTCTATAATTTTAGAACTATTTCAGACAACTCTTATAAGTTTGGACAAACTTGAACTATTATCTTCAAAGAGGTGGGGCTTTGCCAAGAACCAAAATGGAGGTCTAAATTTCAGGCTAAACTTTTTCAAATATTCAACATATCAAGATGTAGTATTTCAGAGTCCATTATTTATAGAAGGCATCTGTTTCTGAAATAAGGAGTAGGATGATGTGCAAAGTTCCAAAGGGATAAAACACTCTCATTGGCCATTTCAGATTAAAAACAAAATTATTAAATGTGTTCTATGCTTCAAGACTGCATTAAAAGCTGGGGATAAAATGACAAAATGAAAAGTTATTATTGTCCTCAAGAAACTTAAAATCTACTCTATGAAATGAAATAATATTAGAAATGGTTGCAATTTTCCTCATTAGATGGGCTGAATATAACAACAGAGGAAATCTATCCTTTGTGATATCCAGCCTCTTATAATCTTATCATGCATAATTAAAAACAACTCAACTCTTATTTGAAATCACTTCAAGATAAGAGACCAGAGCAACAAATATATATTGTGAATGCTCCTACACCTTTGTTCTCCCAATCTCTCCTGACACATGAGGCTTCATTGCCCAGGCAACTATGTCAAGTAAAAGGGAAGCTTGACATTCCAAAAATGTATCACCAAGGAAAATATTTAGCTACATAGTTTTTAGGTAATGATGCCCTATTCCAATTCATTTGTGGTGCTGAGGAAGAAATTGCTATCAAAAATGTCAAGTGAATAAACCCAAAAATTCCAACTTCTGGGATAAGAACTTATTCTTTGATAAAAACTTCTGGGAAAATTGGAAAATAGCACACTCCATCTATATTCCAAAGAGATGATTAAAAATGGAAAATAATTCACATGTATAAAAATATTTCTAGGAGCTCTTTTTGTGATGGCAAAGAATTGGAAAGCAAAGGGAAGTCCATCAATTGAGGAATGATTGAAGTTGTTGTGGTATAGAATGTAATGGAATACTATTGTTCCTAAGAAATGATAAGCAGGCAAGTTTCAGAAAAAAATCCAGAAAGGATTTTATTAGTTTAGTGAAGTGAGTAGAACCAGGAGAATATTGTCCATGGCAACAACAACATTCTTCGGCGATCAACTTTTATAGACTTAGATCTTCTCAGCAGTACAGTGATTGAAGACAATTCAAAAAGACTTGTGGTAGAAAATGCCATATGTATTCAGAAAAAGAACTATGAAGACTAAAACATATTATTTTCACTTTTTATTTGTTGTTATTTCTTCATCGTTTTCCCCTTTTATTCTGATTTCTCTTTCATAAGATGAGTAATATGGAAATATGTTTAACATGATTGTATATGGTGTCTATATCTAGGTACTGATCTAATCAAGTTGCTTGCTTTCTTGGGTGGGAGGGAAGGAAGGAAGAAAGAAAGAAAAATTTGGATGGCAAAATTTTACAAAAAAAAATGAATGTTTAAAACTATCTTTGCATGTAACTAGAAAAAAATAAAAATTTAAGTGGGATAAAATTTCCAGTGATAATAAAGTCATCTACATTAGTGGAATTGCTATTATTACAAGTAGAAAGTAGATAGTTGAGTCAATTCCAACAAGGAAATAATTAGTGAGAAGTTTAATACTGTTTTGACAGTTATAAAGAAAGACTTTTCCTTCTTCTATACTAAAGCTCCTATCCTGAACTCAATTTACTTGAACTCAACAAGCATTAATCAAGCACTTACAGGTGTATAGCACTGAGTTAGGTCTTAGAGATAAAAAAGACAAAGACCAAATAGTCCTTAAGTCTTTAGGAGTATATAGCCTCTTGGGCAGATAAGATAATTTGAGGAGGGAGGGAGTGCTAAAAATGAGGGATATGGAGTAAGACTTTCCACTGGAGGTGTTACAGAAGATAAGTGGAAGAAGCAAATTATTTTAAGAGGCACAGGTGAGGAGGGAATACATTTCTGGCATGGGGGAAACAAGTTTTCAAAGGTAAAGGAGAAGGAAATAGAATGGTAGAAAGAGTAGGCCAATTTGGCCAATGTTATTTGAAAGGAAATAATGTGGAGTCTGGAAAGGTAGCTGGAACTTGACAGTGAAGGCTTTAAACACCAGACTCTAAAGTTGTATTTTTTCCAAGATGGAGAGGTAGCTTAAAATACAATGGTAATGTCAACAATTCTCAGGGAGGAAGAGAGGAGAGTTAGAGGGAGAGGGAGGGGGAAAGGAAGAGGGAAAGGAAGGAGAGGAAGAGGGAGGGGAAGTAGGAGAAGGAGAGAGAAAGACAGAGACAGACACAGAGAGAGACAAAGACACAGGGAGAGGGAGAGACAGAGACAGAGACACAAAGAGAGACAAAGACACACAGAAATACAGAGACACACACAGAGACAGAGACACACAAAGAGAGACAGAGACACAGAGAGAGAGAGAGAGAGAAAGAGTGAGAGAGAGAGAGAGAGAGAGAGAGAGAGAGAGAGAGAGAGAGAGAGAGAGAGAGAGAGAGAGAGAGAGAGAGAGAATGTTTGTCTACCCACATACAGAGCTTTGGAGAGGAGAATGAGAATGTCAGAAAAATGGGGTCCATTTGGAAGGATATAAATCAATGATGGGCACAAACTAGAAAAACAACTCCAAATTCCAAACTGTCCAAACGATGACAGGCGATTGCCATCCATCATAATGAATAGGCATAAAACCAAGGACATTCCTATCTATAACGTTATCTTTGTTATGAGAATTCTTTATCCACTTGGTTGGTTTTATACAGGGTCAGGTATAGAGCTCTTATTGAATGATATCTATAGAGCCTTACTTCAACTTAGAGAAAATAGATTCAGGAAGGAGTAAAATGTAAAAGTGAGATAAATTAGTATATATTTTTTTCTCATTGAAGTTCTTTTTTAATTTATTTATCCATTTACTCAGCAAACTTTTAAAAAATTCTTTGATTTAGAGAATCTTGGTTTGAATTCTAAACCAGTTATTTGTGACTTATGTGGCCATGAACAACTTACTTTATCCTTCTGTGACTCAGTTTTCTTCTTTGTAAAATGAAGGAAAAATGACTAAATGGCTTCTAAATTTCCTTCCAGATTTAAATCTATGATATTACTATTCTACAGGACTACTTGGTACAAGGTATCTATATCTAGTTCCCAGTTCCTAAAATAATGGATACTCTGAATGCTCACACTTTTAAGACTCATTTTTGGTCCTTTAGGAATTTATAAATCTAATAAAGAAAACATTATATGCCTGTGATAGTATAGGATAAAGTTAGAAGATAATTGGAGTGATGAAGCGATGAAAAGAAAGTGCTTTGGGAAATTTTTAGAAGAGGAAAGTAGCTTTGAGTTGTGTGATTTAGGAAACATTTTATAGGGGAGGGAACACCTGATAGAAGTGAGAATTCAATAGGCAGAGATGTGGAGAGTATTTGTACTAGGCATGAGGGACAAACAAAAGCACAGAGCTGGGAGAGAGAGAAAAAGATCAGACAGCATCTAGCAATATAGTTGGGCTAGAACATAGATTTTTTTTTTAAAGAAAAGCAGGGTGAAATAAAACTTAAAAGGTAGCTTAAAAACAGATTTTAGAGGGCTTTAAATACTAGGATGTGAACTTCTATTTTATCCTATGGGCAATAGAAAGTTATTGAAGTTTTTTGAGCAGGAGAATAACATTTTCATATATAGGTCAACCCTTTAGGAATATTGTTTTGGCGATTGTTAATAAAGAAGAAAGATCTTAAAGTTAATGAGAACAATTAATTGACTTTAATTAGTCCAAATAAGATAAACTCAAATACTTTTTTTTACTGATTTTATTTTTATTTTATGTTTATTTTTTAAAAGAATAAAAAAATTATTTGACATCACAAAAGAAAGAAAATAGAAAAGAAAAACAGAACAGAACAAAACATTGCCATGTATCCAAGCAGAACTTCGGGGAGGATTCAAAATATATAATAATAACTTTCCAGATCAAGAAAGGATATATGAGTGGATGCAATATTCACAATTGTTCATCTTTTCTTTGCTTGCTTGTAAGTTGTTCTTTGTTTTCTGCTTTACACTTTTATTTTATTTTATTCTATTTTTCCTCTTTCATCTTCCCTACTCCCCAAGTAGGCTATAGTTAAGCACAAATATATGTACATATACATATAGATGTAGATTTATAGATATATGCATACACATATATATACACACACCCCTCATGCGCATATATATATATAATTCATACCCACCCACATATACATATATCTATATATGCACATACATAGAGCAATATGATATGTATCTACATATACTCACACATTTATATATACACATGCATTTACCTATATTTAAACTATATCTAAAACATTATTAGTATGACTCACATATAATGTAGATTTCTCTCTTGATTGAATCTTTAAGTTTGATTTTGCCTAAGATCAATGATTATTAGCTGCATTTTTTCCTAATAAATTCTACTCCTGATTCTTGTTGTAGTGTTTGTATATATCTCTTCTTTCCTATCTCTGCTAACTACTCTACATTAGTTCTGCTCCTTAATTTGCCTTTTCAACTCCCCCTGACCCATGAATCCCTCACTTGTCTGCTTCCCCCCTTTTGCTTTTTCTTTCATTCATTCCTCCCCCTTCTTTCTTTATAGGTTTTAGAGAGTGCTATAACCTTCCTGGTATATATATAATATTACTTATTTAACCTATTCCCAATGTGAATAAGTTTTCAGAACGACAACCCTTCATCCCATCTAATACACCTGTGTCTATTCTTCCTCTGAACCTGATTTGTATAACATAATTATTATTTTCACCTTTACTCTGTCCCAGTCTTTCTTTTGAGCTACTCAATTGCTAATGTCAATCTTGAACATATGACATATAATTCCATGTAAAAAACATAATTTGCTCATGGTGAATTCCTTGAAATTAATTTTAGGTATTGGCTCTTATGTAAGAAATTTTCTATTGAGTTTGAGTTTAGTTGAAAGTCCTAAAAATCTGCAAGTTTGTTGAATGTCCATTTTTAAAATTCAATATTATGGATAATTTTGCTGAATGTGATTTTTTTTTTGGCCTACTTCTTTTGATTGCTAGTATATATATGATTCCAGGACCAGCAGTTTTTTATTGTGGCTGCTGATAAGTCCTATGCAATTCTAATTGTAGCTTCAGCATATTTGAATTTCCCCCCCCCCTTCTTTCTTGCAATATTTTCTCTTTGATCCTGGGGTTTCTAAATTTGGCAGTGATATTCTTATGTGTTTTCCACAAGCAATCTCTTTGAGGTGGTGATTGGTAATTTTTTTTTCTATTTCTACTTTGTGCTCATGTTCTAACATTCCAGGATAATTTTCTTGGTTTATTTCTTGTATTATTGTGTCAAGGTTATTTTTTTGGTCACAGCTTTCAGATAGCCCAATTATTCTTATATTTTCTCTTCTTCATTTGTTCTCCAGATCTATTGTTTTTCTTATGTGTCACATTTTGTACTATTTTTTATTCTTTATATTCTGTTTTGTTATTTCTTGGTCTCATAGCTTTACTGACTTCCCCTTGCCCAATTCAGATTTTCAAAGAGTTATTTTCATTTTTTTAAAATTTAATTTAATTTTATAATAATTTTTTATTGACAGAACCCATGCCAGGGTAATTTTTTTTACATTATCCCTTGCACTCGCTTCTGTTCTGATTTTTCCCCTCCCTCCCTCCACCCCCTCCCCTAGATGTCAAGCAGTCCTCTATATGTTAAATATGTTCCAGTATATCCTAGATGCAATATATGTTTTCAGAACCAAACAGTTCTCTTGTTGCACAGGGAGAATTGGATTCAGAAGATAAATGAGTTATTTTCATCTTTAAGATTTTGTATCTTCTTTTCTTGTTGGTTATTTTTTTCCCATAATCTTCTTGTTTTGCTTTGATTTTTTTTTAAGTTTTCTTCAATGCTTCTAATTTTATTTTTAAATTATTTTTTGAGTTTTGCAAATTCTCTCTGGGAAGAAAGCATGTAATATCACTCTTTGGGGTAAAAGTTTTTTTTAACTTCAGTTTCATCCTTTGAAGATGAACCCCATTCTTTTCTATTCCTGTAGAAAGTTTCTATGGTTAGATTCTTTCTTCTTTGCTTTTGTCATTAAAAAAAAAAGAAATATTAGTGTAAGGGTGAGAGGATAGTGTCACTAGCTTCAGTTCAGCTTTCCCTTCTGACTTGGAACCCTAAATTAAGAGCTTCACCCTACTGCAAGTGTCAGCAGCCAGCAACATCTCTGTTCCACTGCTTCTGCACTCACTTGATGTGCTTATTCTTTCTTTCCCAGGATAGTTTCTTTGAAGCAGAGTTGGGCCTGGCACTCCAAATCACCCAAGGTCTTCTTGGACTCTGAACCCTGACTCTGCACACAGTCTGAGAGGTGAAAGTTTCTGTGGTTCCTGGGGGAGAGATTTTCAAACTAAACTCCTTGATCAAAAAGACAGAGGAATAATTTTATTTATGAATATGGACTTGGGTTAGGTCTTGGGTGGTATAGTTATGCATGAGCAGAAGCTAACAATGAAATAGCTAAATTGACCTAAATTTGTTGCTACTTTTTGCTTATTAAAAAAAAAGTAACAATAAGATTTGTTATCCATTCTAGCATTTAATGTAAAAAACTAAACTCCCCCATAAAGTGAAAAATCATTGTAGAATGATTAGAAACAATGACTCAACAATTTGGTATATATATAAGAAACATATTGAGCATACAATCTACACACACACACACACACACACACACACACACACACACACACACACATATATATAATTACATATATTTTTTTAAATGAGATGGATTTTTAAAATTCTTTCAAATAAGCTAATAGTAAAAATTAAAAAGTTCCCAAATGGTTTCACTCAGTTTAAGTTCCTAAAACACAACATGGGATCTTTTTAGACATAAGATTAGAAATTTAATACTCTCAGAGTTACCTTTATATTCCCCAAAAAGTGATAGTTGGCCAGCATCTGAGGACCCTATTTACTCCAATAGTTTTAGTTGAGAAAATAAGTCCAGAGAGGTACAACATATAAGAACATGCACAAAACCATATAGTAACTAAAACAAAGCAAAACAAATAAAACTTTGTCACATACAGAAGAATTGACAAGTCCTGAATTAGCTTCCAATAAATAAAATTCCTGTACTATATGGATTTTAAAATAAATTGCTTCAAATATTTAAAGAACAATAAATTCCTATGCTGCATAAATTGTGTCTATGTATCAGAAGAATTTTTAAAGGACTTTAAAAATCAAATAAGAGAGATGGAGGGAAACATTATTTTTAAAAATAAGAATAATGGAAGAAAAGCAAGATAATGAGAAGTCAGCCAACTAGAAAGGAAGATACAGAATTTTTAGGAAGAAAATAATTCCTTAAAAACCAGAATTGGACAAGGGAAAGGCACTGTGTCAAAAAGGGGAAGCCAGAGAAGTTATAAGAGACCAAGAAATAATATAAAGAATGAAAAAATAGAAGAAAATGTGAGACATAAAATAACTGTTCTGAAGAACAGATCAAGAAAAGAAAAACATTAGAATAATTGGACTACCTGAAAGTAATGATATAAAAAAAGAATCTTGGTGTAATAATAAAAGAAATAATTAGATAAACTTGTTTTGAAGTCTTAGAAAAAGAAGAGGGAATAGAAATAGAAAATAATCCACAGATCATGACCAGAAAGAGATGTTACAGGAACATCATACTCAAATTCTGAAACTCAGAAGTCAAGGAGAAAATATTGAAAGCAGCAAGGAAAAAAAATTCAAATATGATAGAGCCACAATTATAATCACACAAGATTTAGCAGCCACTACATTAAAAGATCACAGGTCTTGGAATATTATATATGAAAGAGCAAAAGAACTGGGATTGTGGCAGAAAATATCCCCACCAGAGATAAACATAATGCTGAATGAAAAAAAAAAAATTCAATGAATTGCCAGAATTTCCAGATTTTGTTGCAAAAAAATGAATTTAATAGAGTATTTCACATATAGAATCTAAGAGAAACACAAGATAAACATCAAAGACTAATTTTAAGAGACTCAATAAGGAAAATATGTTTATGCTTTATATGTGAAAATATAAACCATATGTCTAAGATTGTCATTAGTAATTGGGTACTTTGAAAGAACAATTGGGATAGAACTAAATATGAATTGAATATGAGAACTAAAAAATAAAACTATGTAGGACAAGGTAAAAAGAGTAATCAAGTTATACAAATGAGATGTGAAAAAAGAACTGACACAGGAATTAGATGGAGGGGGAAAGCTGGTAGTTCTGAAACCCTACTGTCATTGGAAATGGGTTAAAAGGAACAGCTCTGAAGACAATTTATAGTATTTATTATATAAGTTTTTTTGAAGTGGAAATTTGTTGGTTTACATTTTGAATCCTCTCCTGCTGAGCACATGGCAAAGTTTTCTTTTATTTTGTATTTAAGTTATTAATTTTTAAAATAGAATACAGTCAAAGAGATTGTAACAGTATATTTCTTTTTATTAAAACTTTTTATTTCCAAGACATGCCTAGATAATGTTCAATATTCACCCCCACAAAAACCATGTCCAATTTCTTTTTTGCCTCACTTCCCCACTCCCTCCTCTAGATGGCAAGCAATCCAATACATCAACCACATGTAAACTCCCCTACACATATTTCCACAACCATCATGGTGCACAAGAAAATTCAGATCAAAAAGAAAAAAAAAAATTGAGAAAGAAAACAAATTGCAAGCAAAAAACAACAAAAAGGTGAAAATAATATGTTGTAATCGACACTCAGTCCCCACAGACTTCTTTCTGGGTGCAGATGGCTCTCTTCATCACAAGACCATTGGAACTAAATTGAATCACTCTGCTACTAAAAAGAGCCAAGTGCATCAGAATTGATCATCATATAATCTTGCTGTTGCCGTGTACAATGTTCTCCTGGTTCTACTCACTTCACTTAGCATCAACTCATATAAATTTATCCAGGACCGCAGTGTATTTCAAAAATCGTTTTCATCAAATTGAGTTATGAGAAGAATACAAAAATGGTTCAACCCTATAAAATTATATTTAAAATAGCAAAAATAACAAAACAAATTATTACAGGACCTGATACCAAAAAAGTCTTTTCCAAAATACAACAACCATTAATATCAAATATAAAAAGGAATAAAAGGATCTTTCTTTAATACAATTAAAATTTTTTTCACTAAGCTAAAGTTGATCATCATTTGGATAATGAATGCCAGTGATTTCCCCAATAGAAAATGTGTAAAGGTATTCATCATTATAAAGTTATCAATCATCAGGATTATTTTACGCTATAAGAAATGCTAGCTGCATCAATAAAACAAAAAATACACTGAGATGAAAAAATGACAGGGCAATAGCTTCTGCAAAGTTGTAAGATGCAAAATCAATCAATAACAATTGCTCTTTTCATGTTTTTATAAAGTGTAAGAAGAAAGAAAAAACAAAAGCCATTTAAAATAAGAAAATTCATTACATCTTTGAGAGTTAACCTACTTAGGCACACAAATCATTTGCTGTTCATCCTTTGTAATCATAGATGGAATCATAGTGTGTTCAACTGTGATCAGCTCAATGCAAACTTGGAAGGCTCTAAGACAAGTTGGACACTAATAGTCCATTTCAACATTTGGTGTGGGGAATGTCTCTTGATTTGTGTAGGATCTAAGTATGTATTTATAAGAAATTTTTCACTAAAATAAAGGAAGACCTAAAAAAACAGACAGGTAATAAATATTTATGGTTGTGATATGCTAATATAGTTAAATTGATAATGTTAACCAAAAAAAACTATTCTATTTTCACTAATCAAATTATGTAGGGAATACATCTCTATAAATAGCCAAATTAATAAAAGTCGTAAGGAATAACAAAAGATCAAGAGTATGAAGTGGAAAATGGGAAAAATAGGAATTGATGGAATTAATTTTATCAGATATTAAAATACATTATGGAACAGTTATTATCAAAGTTGTTTGATACTAAATAAGAATAGATTGTACATCAATAACATAGATTATGAAAATAAGATCTAGAAACAAATGTGTACAAAAGTTTAATTCATCTATCAGCCAGGCTTGAAATACTCTTCCTCCTCACTTCTGCTCCTTGATTTCCTTAAAAATTTTTTTTTCAATTTATTTGTTTTTAAAGCACTTTGCTTTATGAATCATGTTGGGAGAGAAAAATCAGAGCAACCTGGGAAAAAGCATGGGAGAGAGAAAAAAAGAAGTGAATATAAAATGTGTTGATTTATATTCAATCTTCACTGTTTTTTTTTTTTTTTTTCTGGATACAGATGGTATTTTCTGTTCAAAGTCTTTTGGGATTGCCTTGGATTGCTGAACCATTGAAAAGAACCAAATCTTTCTTTATTATTATTAAAGCTTTTTATTTTCAAAACATATGCATAGATAGTTGTCAACATTCACCCTTGCAAAACCATGTATTCCAACTTTCTCCCTTCCTCTTCTCCACCTCCTACCATAGACAGCTAGTAATCCAATCTATGGTAAACATGTACAATTCCTCTATACATATTTTCATAATTACAATGCTGCTCGTTTTGCTCAGTATCAGTTCATCTAAATCTTTCCAGACCTTTCTAAAATCAGCTTGTTCATCATTTTTATAGAACAATAATATTTTATTACATTCATACACCACAACTTATTCAGCCATCCCCCAACTGATGAGCATCTACTTATTTTCCAATTCTTTGCAACCACAAAAAGAGCTACTACAAACATTTTTGCACATGTAGGTCCTTTTCCCTCCTTACAATTTCTTTGGGATACAGACCCAGTAATGGAACTGGATCAAAGGGTATACACAATTTGATAGGCCTTTGGGTGTATTTTCATATTGCTCTCCAAAATGGCTAGATCAGTTCACAACTCCACCAATGATGTGGATTCACTTTATATATTTTAGAAATGAGACCTTTGTCAGAAACACTTGCTGTAAAGATTTTTTTCCCAGCTTCTTACTTCCATTTAAACCTTGTTTCTGTTGATTTTGTTATGCAAAACCTTTTTAATTTAATGGAATCAAAATTTCCTATTTTGCCTTTCATAATTTTCTATAGTTCATCTTTGGTCATAAAATTTTCCCTTCTTCGAAGATCTGATAGGTAAATTATCCCTCATTCTCATAATTTGTTTATGGTATCCTTTATGCTCAAATCAAATGTACCCATTTTGATTTTATTTTGGTATGAGATGTGAGATGGTCTATGCTGAGTTTCTGACATATATTTTCCAGTTTTTCCTGAATTTTTTATCAAATAATGAGTTCTTATTCAAGAAGCTGGAGTTTGGGGGCTTGCCAAATCCTAGATTACTATAGGCCTTGATTATTGTGTCATGTATATCTAATCTATTCCACTGATGCACCATTCTGTTTCTTAGCCAGTAAGTACCAAAAGGTTTTTGATGACTGCTGCCTTATAATATAGTTTTAGGTTTGGTACTGCTAAGCACTATCATTTATATTTTGTTCATTAATTCCCTAAATATTCTTTACCTTGTCTTCTTGAAGATGAATTTTGTTATTATTTTTTCTAGATCTATAAAATAATTTTTAGTAGCTTGGTACAGCACTGAAGAAGTATACCAATTTAGGGAGAATTGTCATTTTTATTATGTCAACTCAGCCTACCCATGAGAAATTAATACTTTTTCAAATTGTTTAGATCCAACTTTATGTGTGAGAAGTGTTTTGTAATTGTGTTCACATGGCTCTTGGGTTTGTCTTGGGTAAGTAGACTCTCAAATATTTTATTTTTCTACAGTTATTATAAATGGAATTTCTCTTTGTATCTCTTGATGCTGGACTTTGTCAGTAATATATAGAAATGCTGATGATTTGTGTGGGTTTATTTTATATCCTGCAACTTTGCTAAAGCTGTGGATTGTTTTCAGAAGGTATCTCTAAGTATATCATCATATTATCTGTAAAGAATGATAGATTTATTTCCTCATTGCCTATTCTAATTCCTTTAATTTCTTTTTCTTTTCTTATTGATAAAAGCCAGCATTTTTAGTACAAAGTTAAATAATACTGGTGAGTTACTATTCAATATTGTATTAGAAATATTAGCTTTGGCAATAAGAGAAGAAGAAGAGATTAAAGGAATTAGAGTAGGTAATGAGGAAACCAAATCATCCCTCCTTGCAGATGATATGATGTTATTCTTATAGAACCCTAGAGAATCAACTGAAAAACTACTAGAAATAATTCACAACTTTAGCAAAGTTGCAGCATACAAAATAAATCCATATAAATCATCAGCATTTTTAAATATCAACAAAGTCCAGCAGCAAGAGCTACAAAGATAAATTCCATTTAAAATAACTGTTGATAGTATAAAATATTTCTGAATCTATCTGCCAAAGGAAAATCAGGAACTATATGAACACAACTTCAAAACATTTTCCATACAAATAAAGTCAGATCTAATCAGCTGGAAGTTATCAAGTGCTCATGCACAGGCTGAGCGAATATAATAAAAATCTACTATTTTTTAAATTAATCTACTTATTCAGTACAATACCAATCAAATTCTCAAGAAATTACTTTACAGAATTAGAAAAAATAATAACAAAGTTCATCTGGAAGAATAAAAGGTCAAGAATTTCAAGGGAATTAATGAAAAAAAATGCCAATGAATGTGGTCTAGCTGTACCAGATCTAAAACTATATTATAAAGCAGCAGTCATCAAAACCATTTGGTACTGGCTAAGAAATAGAGTAAGCAGTGGAATATGTTAGGTTCACTGAACAAAATAGTCAATAACTACAGCAATCTAGTGTTTGACAAACCCAAAATCCCCAGCTTTTGAGATAAGAACTCACTATTTGACAAAAACTTCTGGGAAAATTGGAAACTAGTATGGCAGAAACTAGGCATTGACCCACACCCCTAACACCCTATATGAAGAAAAGGTGGGTGCATGATTTAGACATAGTGATATTATAAACAAATTAGAAGAACATAGAATTATTTACCTCTCAGAACTGTGAAGGAAGGAATTTGCGTAAAGAAAAACTGGAAATCATTATTGAACAACAAATAGATAATTTGATTATACATAATTTGATTATTAAAAAAGGTTTGTTCAAACAAAACTAATACAGACAAGATTAGAAGGGAAGCAAAAAACTGAGTAAACATTTTTTGCATTTAAGCGTTCTGATAAAGGCCTCATTTCTAAAACATATAGAGAATTGAATCAAATTTATAAGAATTCAAGCCATTCTCTAATTGATAAATCATCAAAGGATATAAACAGACAATTTTCAGATGAAAAAATTAAAACCATTTCTAGTCATATGAAAAAGTTCTCTAAATCACTATTGACCATAGAAATAATAGATATTGCTATCTATTTTAAGGAAAGCTCCCTTTATTTCTATGTTCTCTAATGTTTTTAATGGGAATGGGTGCTATATTTTGTCAAAAGCTTATTCTGCATCTATTGAGATTATCATATGATTTCTTCTGGTTTGTTATTGATATGATTGATTATGGTAATAGTTTTCCTCATATTGAACCAGGCCCTGAATTCCTCATATAAACCACACTTGGTCATACTGTATTATGCTACTGATAAAATGCTGTAATCTTTTTGCTAATATTTTATTTAAAATTTTTGCATCCATATTCATTAGAGAGATTGATTTGTAATTTTTTTTCTCTATTTTGACTCTCCTGGTTTATATATAAATACCATATTTGTGTCATAGAAGGAATTTGACAAAACTCCTTCTTTACCTAGTTTCCCAAGTAATTTACATAGTATTGGAATTAATTTTCCTTTAAAATTTTGTAGAATTTTGTTGAATTTGGCAGAATCTGGCCTAGGAGATTTTTTTTCTTAAAGAGTTCATTAATGGCTTGTTCAATTTCTTTTTCTAAACTGGGCCTATTTCCTCTTCTGTTAATCTGGGCAGTTTGCATTTTTATAACTATTCATCTATTTTGGTTAGGTTGTCAGATTTGCTGTGTAGAGTTGGGCAAAATAGCTCCTCATTATTGTTTCTATTTGTTTTTCATTGGTGGTAAATTCACTTTTTTTTTTTCATTTTTGATGCTAGTAAATTTTTTTCTTTCCTTTTTTCCTAATAAAATTAACCAAAGGTTCATCTATTTTTTTGGTTTTCATAAAACCAACTCTTAGTTTTATTTGTTATTTCAATAGTTTTTTTTAAGTTTTTTTTTTATTAATCTCTGCTTTGAGTTTCAAAATTTCTTATTTGGTATTTAATTGGGTATTTTTAAATTTGTTCTTTTTTTAGCTTTTTATTTGCATGCCTAATTCATTGATCTCCTCTTTCTCTATTTTATTCTTGTTTCTATTTAGAAATATAAAATTTCCTTAAGAACTGATTTGGCTGCATTTCATAGGTTTTGATATGTTGTCTCATTATTGTCATTTTTCTTGGATGAAATTATGGATTGTTTCTGTGATTTGTTGTTTGACCCACTCATTCTTTAGAATTAGATTATTTAATTTTCAATTGACTTTTAGTCTATCTTTCCCTGTCCCTTTATTGAATATAATTTTTATTTCACCATGGTCTGAAAAGGAAGCCTTTACTATTTCTGCTTTTCTGCATTTGATTGTGAGATTTTTTATGCCCTAATATATGGTCGATTTTTGTGTAGGTGCCATGTATCATGGAGAATCCCTTTCTATCCCTATTCATTTTTCTCCAGAGGTCTATAATATCTACGTTTTCTAGGTTTTTATTAACCCCCCTCATTTCTTTCTTGTTTATTTTGGGTTAAGATTTGTCTGATTCTGAGAGGGAAAGATATATAGCTTTGCTGTCCACCCTGTAAGTGGCTTAAAATCTTCTCTAGGAATTTGGCTATCCTACCCCTTGGTGTTTATACATTTAGTATTGTTTCTACTTCATTGGTACCCTTTACCAAGATGCACTTTCCTTCCTTATCCCTTTTTGTAAAGGACTGAAAACTCTTAAGTTCATGCACTGAGGTTGGACAACTGAGCATTTAAGCTAACTACCGATTGGACAGTACTCTATTAGCATATGCTTAGAAAATGGCCTGCCCCACTATTCTGTGCTGGCTAGATCTGTTGGTGTATAGAGAGATATGGAGGAGGGATTAGAGTGGAGTGAGACAAGCCAGAGTGACTGCTCTCCAGAAGAGAGGTGTGAAGATTTCTGTGTCCATTCCTCTCATTTCAACTGAGAATAAAGTCCAAGGATTTTTGTTTATCCTGACTCTGGCTGATTCTAAAGTATCCAGGGTATTAACTCGGTCCTCACATCTTTTAATGAAATCTATTTTTGCTTTTGTTTTACTTGAGATCAGAATTGCTACTCACTGCTTTTTTTTTTTTTACCACAGCTGAAGCATAATAAATTCTGTTCCAATCTTTACTTTGTATGTATGTCTCTGTGTCATATATATTTCTTGTAAATAGCATATGATAGGATTCTATTTTTTAATCCACTCTACTATTCACTTCCATTTTATGGGAGAGTTTATCCCATTCACATTCACAGTTCTGATTATCTGCTCCATATTTCCCTCCATCTTATTTTCTCCTCTGTATATATTTTTTGTTCTCTCTTTCCATCCTGTCCTTAGTAGTGTTTTTTAAACCAATCCTACCCACTACCTTATCTTCTATTACTCCCTCCTCTTTTCTCTTACCTTTTTTCCCAGGGTTTCTGCACTTCCTTCTATTCTGCCTCTCCCTTTTCTTTCCTCTTTCTCCTCCTACTTCTTTATAGAATTACATAAATTTCTATGCCCAATTGAATAATTATGTTATTTTTTCTTAGACCCAAAACTGATGAGACCAAGCTTCAGACAATGTTCATTCCCCCTCCCCTTCTTTCCTTTGATTGTAATAGGTCTTTTATGCTTCTTCATGTGATCTAATTTGTCTCATTATACCTCCCCTTTCCTCTTTTTCCAGTACAAACTCTTTCCCACTTCATAATGCCTTTTTTATATTTCATCACATCAGAGTTTATTCACAATCATACCCTCAGTCCATGAAATACCCCTCTTTGCCTGTCCAAGTTCTCAAGAGTTACAGATATTGTATTCCCATCTAGGGATGTAAACATTTTAATTATTAAATATATATTTTCCCTATTTACTTTTCTATTCTCTTAAGTCCCTTATTTATAGATTAAAATTTTTTAGTTTTTTTTTTTTAAATAGAAATGATTGAGAGTCTCTTACTCATTGAAGATCCATCAATTCCCCTAAAAGATGATGCTGAATCTTGCTGTAAATTCTTGAATGTAAAGCTGGGTTCTTTTCCTTCTGAAATATGGCATCCCAGGCCCGGGAGCCTAGATACTTCTGACTGTTGCTCCTTCATATTTGAATTGTTATTGTCTGGCAGCTTGCAGTATTTTTTCTTGAGATTTTTAGTTCCGGATTTTCACAACAATGTTTCTTGGAGCTTTCCTTGTAAGATCTCTTTCTAACGGTGATCAATGGATTTTTTCAATGAGTATTTCCTCCCTCTGTTTCTAGAATATCAGGGTAGTTTTCTTTAATAATTTATTAAAGAATGCTATCCAGGCTCTTTTTTTTGCTCGTAGACCAATAATTTTCAAATTGTTTCTTCTGGATCTATTTTCCAGATCAGCAAATTTTCCACTGAGGTATTTCACATTTTCTTCAATTTTTTTCATTCTTTTTAGTTTGTTTGACTGATTCTTGCTTTCTTGTAGAGTCATTAGCTTCCATTTGTCCTATTCTAATTTTTAATGTGTGATCTTCTTCATTTAGCTTTTGTATCTCTCTTTTCATTTGTTTAATCCTATTTTTAAGGAGTTGTTTTCTTCAGTCAATTTTTTCCCTTCCTTTTCCAGGTTCTTGACTCTCTCATGAACACCTCTTGTTTATTTTCTCTTTTTTATTCTACTTCTCTTATTTGTTTTTATAAGTCTTTTATGAGCACTTCCAAGAAGCCTCGTTAGGCTTCAGACCAATTCATTTTACTCTTTGAGATTTCCTCAGTAGAAATTTTGTCCTTGTCTGAGTTGGTAATTTGGTCTTCCCTGTCACCATAGTAGCTTTCTATGGTCAAGGTTCTTTTCCATTTATTGCTCATTTTCTTTCCTTTTCTTTTGATCTATTACATCTTTTTTATTTTTATGGTCAAGCTCTGCTCCTGGGGTAAAGTGGGTGCTCCCCCAAGCTTCCTGTGCAGCTCTGCGTCTTGGCTTTGAGTACAGGGACCTCTTTTGTTTGCAGGGGATAGCTTTATAGGCTTTTTTCAGGAAATAGCCTGATTTCTCAGAGTTTACTTTCTAAATTGAAACTGGAGTGTTCCCCAATGATCAATTCCTGTACTGAACCAGGACTGAGCTGATTTACTGTGATTGAGACCCTTTCACTGGCTTTCTCAGACTCTGAGCTGGGCTGAAACTTTTTGCCTTTTTAATACCACTGATACTAACCTTTCTTGAAGTTTTATAATCTATCTTGAGCTGTAGAATGATTTCATTCTGTAAGACTGTTCAGAGGCTTGGTTTCATGTGGTTTTTGAGGGAAACTGGGAGAGCTTAAGCAGCTTCCTGGCTTTATTCAGCCATCTTGACTTCATCCCCAGAAGTCCTGCTTTTTAATTTTTACACCAACTGGGTAAATGTAAGAGTCAAAATATAAAATCTGTGACAAACTCCCACAAATATATACCATAGTGATCTTAAGCCTACAGTAAATGTCGCAATACACAAACAACCATCTAGGTAACATAGCTCATGGAAATCTTTTCACTGTAGTCGAGATGTTTCCCTTAGGTACCATATGGCTTTCTGCTGTGTTTCTTGTAGCATCTTGAAGCTACCTTTCCTCAGTATGTCTAAGTGTATCAAGGCTTTTTAATACAGACAATGTCACCAATCACTAAAGTTCTCAGGGCCCTGCAAGAATACCAACAAGAAATCTAAATACCCTTTATTGCATAAAATGATGGTGGGGGCAGTTGGAGGAAAGGAGACAACTCCCCTCCCTTAGCAATATTCTCTCAGGAAACTGAAATACTATTTCCTCACTTACCTTTGGAATTCTAGAATGTGAATGACTTTCTACTTTATACAAGTCCCGAGGTCATCTTTATATATATTCTGTGTAATGTCACCTCATTTAAACTCCAGAAGAATAGAGGGTTTTAGGGGAAAATAATTATTTCAGTTTTCGAAAGACTAAGTTTAAGACATCTATGGGACATCCAATTCAAGATGTCTATAGCATTGTATCTCAGGACGGAGGCTAAAATTGTGTATATTGATCAATACATTATCTGCATATAAAGGATAATTGGACTCATGAGAGCTGATGAGATCATTGAGTAAAAGAATGCATACAAAACCACAAAAACAGCCAGGGCAAAGTCCTTAGAAACACCTGGGACCAAAACCCCAAACCTTATAATCACTCAGTTCAGATCAACTACTATACTTTAGGCACTGTGCTAAGCACTGGAAACCAAGTGATATAATTGAGAAAATCCCTGCCTTCATATATAATGTTGAACTTGGTTGATATATGAGTTAATACTATAGAACTATTTCTTAATTTTTTTCTTTTTTTTGGGGGGGGGGGGCAAAAACAACTTAGGGGGTATAATAATAAAAGGTTAGCAAGAAATATTTTTTGGGGAAAATTCAAAATCTATAGAGAATTAAACACAAATAAAGTAAAAAGCTAATTCTCATTATATAAGCAGTTCAAAAATATAAGTAATTTTCAAATGAAGAAATTAAAATAGATAAAATATGCAAAATCCCTAATAATTAGAGAACTGAAAATCAAAACAACTAGGTATAGCCACACACCTGTAAAATTAGAAGGTGAAAAAATAAAATACAGCGTTGGAAGGCCTATGGAAAGACAGGCACATTAATTCACTGATGGTGGAACTGGGAAGTGGTCCAATCATCCCAGAAAGAATTTGGAATTATGCAAGAAAAGAGAATAAATTCTTTATACCCTTTGACCCAGTGATCCTACTATTGGGTTTATGCCCAGAAGGTTATTGACAGCAACATCTAGCATGCGTACAAAAATATGCATAGCAGTACTATTTATAATTTCAGAAAGCTGGGAACAAATTATATTCTCAATTATTTGTGGATGGCAGAAGAAAATGTGGTGTGTGAATGTAGACACAGGGATAGGGACTGGAGCACAGGCAACTCCTGCTGCCTTTGTAGATCTGCAACTTTGGTGCAACTTAATGTTTCAGAGATTTATCTAAACATTAAGGGACTTGCCCAAGAGCACAAGGCCAGTATATGTCTGGGATGGGATGAGTAAAATAAGATATCATTGGACAATAAGGAAAAATAAATATGGAAATTTTAGATTAACTTAAGAAGAGTTCTAAAGGGTAATGCAGAGTAAAGAAAGCAAAACCCAAAGAATAATAAACAGAATTACAAATAAAGACCATAATAAATTAAAAGAATATTGGGATAAAATCCAATGAAAAACACTGGAAACAAAATAATATTTTAGGTATACATGCTCAAGAGAGCAGCTAGATAACATGGTGGACAGACCACCCAGCCTAAACTTACAAAGACTCATTGTCCTGAGTTCAAATTTGACCTTATATTCTGCCTTGTTGTGTGACTGAGTTCAAACCATTTAACCCTATTTAGTTCAATCTCCTCTTCTCTAAAATGAGCTGGAGAAGGAAATGGTATCTTTACTCCCAAAACAAACAAATAAAAAGACACCAACCAACCAACAAACAAAAAAAGACCCAAAACCCAAAGTATACCATGAAGAGCTGTATACAACAGAAATGACTGAACAGCATATGCCCACTTTTGTTAACTCTACAAATGTGGAAAATGAAAATTTAAGTTGAAGCTAATGGTTATGATATCTCTTTTATGTGATATGCTTTGGTGTAACATGAAGGAAGCTGTTTTTGTTCTAAAATATCTTCTTTTCCATACCAATTTCTGCCTTTATATTTGTACAGTCACAAACTCAGTGAGGTCTCTTCCCACTCTTGTCTCTCAGTTTATCAATCTCTTCAATTTCTGTAACCTGCACCATCATTCTACCTCAACTACTCATAAAGGTGGGCATACCCTCATTCTCATTATTTAACTGGTCTACCTCCACAATCCAGAATTCTGAGACTGCTCTCTCCAACCACAATATCTTATAATAATTCTTTATAAATCTATTCTTTGTTGTCACCAAGATTTCCAGTCATTCCACCTCTCCATGAGCTGATCTTTGTCTTAACCATATAGTTATTTACTTTGATTATCAATTTTACTCTATGACTTTTGCTGAATACCACTAGAGCTAGTTAAATAGCTATTTTAATCAGATTCATTATGGATTTCTAGTATTTGAGGTAAGCTAAATCATCACTGTTTCATGGAAATTTTGTATTAATTCCATCACATTTCTCAAAGTTATTATTCTAATTTTTTTCCACAAGTCAATTATACTACTTCTCTCCTCCTTTGGAGAGGAAATAAAGTTCACAAGGATAGGGGATTTAAGGAAAAGGTAATTTGTTTTTTATTTTGGAGATGAGTTTGAAATGTCTATTAAGCATTCAATTCAAGATGTCTATATCACTGTATCTCAAGAAAGATGCTAAAGGTGTATATATAGATGGGAATCTACTACATATAAAAAACAGTTGAAGCCATGAGAGAAGACAAGATCACTAAGCAATCTTCTTCTCCTACTTCACTGGAAAAATAGCCATTCTTTATGAGCTTCTTATCAAACCACACATAACCATTTCTTATTATTGCCTCCTTTGTTCCAGTTTCTGAAAGACTAGATTTTTCTCCTTAGCAAACCTCTCAAGTCCAAGCCCTCCAATCTCCAAGAGGTTCCTCTCAAACTTTATTATTTTCCACAATTTTTTCATTCTATTGGGTCTTCCCTACTTGCCTAGAACTACCGTAAGGATCCCCTCAATTTCTGTGGACCATTATTTACAAAAATAAAGACAAATCTAAAAATTGGAAAAATATTAATCACTCATGAGTGGGACTAATCAATATAATAAAAAACATACTTAAATCAATTTAATTATTTTAATTCTATGCCCTTTTTTGTTCATGAATTGACCAAGAATTTAACTTGTAAAGCTAGGAAAAAATGAGAAAATTCGCATGAAAATAAAAATGTCAAATATCTCAAAAGAAATAATAAAAGTGAATGGGGGAGGGGGAGTGAGTTATCAGTTAGAATTATATCATAAAACAGCAATTTCCAAAACAATTTGGTACCAGTATTAAAAAAAAAGGAAGAGCTAAATCAATGGAAAAGATTAGTTATACAATATGCATACATACATCTGGTACTTTCATATTCAATAAACACAGAAACAACCCCTCCCCCCACCCCAACATTAAGCCATCACTTACCAAAAAGGTCTAGGAAAACAATAGGGGAGAAATTAGATTTAGAGCAATACCCCCCTCCTACTACCAAGATCAACTCTAAATAGATAGACGCCCTAGATACAAAAATTCACATTGTTAATAGAAACATGGGACATTTTCCTGGAAAATTATCTAAAAGTTTATGAACAAGCGAGAGATAGGACAATAGAAGTCAAAATTTTGTTGTTCAATTGTGCCTGACCTTCATGAGCCTATTTGTGGGTTTTGTCAGTAAAGGTATTGAAGTAGTTTGCCATTTCATTTCCAACTCATTTTACAGATGAGGAAACTGAGACCAACAGGGTTAAGTGACTTGCACAGTGTCACAAAGCTAGCAAGTATCTGAAACCAAATTTTAACTGAGAGACATAAGTCTTTCTGAATCCAGGCTCAGCACTCTAAACACTATGCCACCTAACTACCTATAGAAAACAAAATGAATAATACTGATTACATAAAATTAAAATGTTTACACAAATCCAATTCAATTAAGATTAAAAACAGCATTTCTCTGATAAACATCTAATTTCTAAGTTATATTATGAACTAATTAAAATTTCTAAAAATAGGATCCATTCCCCAATTGATAAATGGTCTAAGATCTAAAGAACCCATTCTCAAAACAAGAAACCAAAGTTATATACAGTCATATGTTCCAACTATTACTAATTCACGAAATATAAATTAAAGTAGTCCTGAGATTCGACCTCACTATCATCAAATTAATAGATATGACAAAATAGGAAATTCATTAATGTTGAAGACGATATTGGGAAAAGAAGCACATTGATGAGAAAAGAAGGAAGTGAAGGAAAAACAAGGAGTGCAGGTGGAAATTTCAGGGAGAAATAGTTTGAATTGAGTGGTGAAAAATACTCTAATAATTAGAATTTTTCAACAGTGGAATGAGTTCTTTCAAGTGGGACTTCCCTATCATTGTCAGAAACTGCATGGTCACTTATGAAAATACATATACATATATAATTATACATACAAAGTATATACAATATATAATGTGTATTATACAAGTATAATTTACATTAGATAACCTGAAAGATATTAATCTTCAGATATATTGGTGTTTAATAATTCTTTGATCCTAGAATTATATAATTAGGGTGGAAAGGATGATAATCGTCACCTAGTCCATTACTATTGGATGAGGAAATTGAAGTCCACAGTGAGGTACCCAGTGTTCTTAGTCAGAATGGCTCAGTTAGAATTTGAAATGAGAGCCTCTGACTTCAAATGAAATGCCCTTTCTGCTGTGCCAGAGATCCCCTTATGATTCTGAAATTCTATGATTTTGTGATTCTATTTGGAAGCTGATTGTTTCTTCACAATGCCTAAATAAGATGTTATCCTTTTTTATCTCAATCACACGGAGATAGTGGTATAAATATCAGAACTTACCCTGACCCATTTTAAAGTGCCACTTTTTTTGCTACAGAATGAGAGCAGCTATCAAATTGAGTAGCTAAAATAAAATGCATGAAAGATAAATTGGGTTTTCCTAAAAAGAAAAGTTAACAGCAATTTGTTTACTAAAATAAAATGCATTTAGGAAAAAAAATATTTCTCTTGGCCAGTATGTGGAGCCAGGACTCGTCTAGGCCACTTAAACCACAAGGAAAAAAGAAATCATTCTATTCCACTTTTGCCTGAATTATTGTTTTCAATTTTCTTGGTTGCATATTTAGCTAAAAGTACATTAAAATCAAGCCAATGGGGTTTTTTAAGTGCTTGAGAAAATGGAATATCTGCAGAGAATGTATTCTAGACATGTGGAAAGGTATGATATCATTATCATTAGAGGCTGTAGAAAGACTACTAGACTTGAAATCGTTAAAAACAAGACACAATTTTGCCTGGGATCCATGCTAACCAGACCTCCCTTGGGGAAATCAAGAAGTATTTAGTATTCATTATAAATGAAAGTGAGTATTTCTATAAAATATTAAAGTTTGCAAAGTGCTTTACAAATATCAAGTCATTTAATATTCACAATTAGGTGCTATTTTTATCCCCATTTTACAGATGAAGAAACTGAGGTAAAATAATTTTCCCAAGTTCACACAGCTAGTGTTTGAAGCTGCATTTGAACTTTTCTTTCTGACTCATAGTCAGTTAGGTAGCTGAATGGATACAGTATATGGCCTGGAATCAGAAAACAAATCACCTTCTGAGTTCAAAAATCCATTTGATCCTGTACAAGTCCCTTACCCCTGTTTGCCTCCATTTCCTCATCTATAAAGTGAGCTGGAGAAGGAAATATAAGTGATTTTTAATAAAGTCACACAAAATAATAGAAGAGGTACCATTTGGATCTTAACTCTCACAAACCCAATTCAGACATCTTTTCCTTACACTTCCTTTCCAGGTTTCTTGCATTTTATTCCCCTTTGTGTAACTCTGTAATCCAGTGAGAAATCCATTTAAAATCATCAAAAATTATTACTTTTAAGTAGGATGCCCTGCTAGATGCTAAAGACATAAAGGAAAAAAATAAACAAACAACTCTTTTCTGACTTCAAAGAACATGCATTCTATCTACTATGGGGATGTGTGTATGAAGTCAGGACATAGAGGACATAATATACACACAGTGGAGCAGAGGCAAAGTTTTAAACTACAGTAACACTCTGGGGGACTCCCTGAAAAAGGATAAGTATTTTCAAAAGAGAGTAGACATTCACATTCAGAGGAGAAGGAGGAAACCAAAGTTCTGAAGAGGAATTAGCCCCTAAACTGTCTTAAAGAAAGTTGGAAATTTTCCAAGGGAGGAAATTGTACATCAGAGATCTGGGAGATCTCCTAAGCAAAGACAGGTTGACCAGAGATGGAATATCATTAGTTGGGAAACTTATTATGGAGTAACTTCAAAGTGCTCATTATTAGAACTGGTAGGCTTTGGTCAACCTCCCATTGGTGAAAGCATATTAAATACCATGCTTTAACCATGCATTCATCACTATGAATACCTTGATTGAGTAGCGCAAAAAAAAAAAAAAAATATGGGACAGTCAGCTTAAATGAGGTTGTTCACTTTTCCTTCTTGAGGATCAATGACATCAGGAGAGTGATGTTCTAACTTGGAAGTCAATTGGATTTAAGTAAGATGGAGCTGTGCAAAATCATCACCCTCACTCTCCCCTCCAGTCATCAGAGTTCAGTGGCAAGACATAGGTAAGAATGACGGGTTGTGAGACAGAATGATTGAAGTAGCCCAGGATGCAGCAAGAGAACTTGATTATTTTAAACTACTATCTTTCCCAAGTTTCAGTTTGAAGGCAATACCCATTCAATAGTTTAAAGGCTAGATAAAAATTGAGATAAAATATGGTCTATTTTGTCTTCCCAAAAGAATCACTCAGGGAGGGCAAGACCCTCAGAGATTCTAGCCAGAACAGAAACATTTGCTATTTACAATCTCTCTGAATCATCAAAACCCAATGAGTAATTAAGGAGTGGACTGGGCCCTATTTTTAACTAATCAGTGACAACTAGAGTGATTTAGGTTCAAAGGCACAGTCAAGCAGCTTCATTTGAATACCAGTGAGTTTTATCAAAGGCTGTTTTTTTTTTAAATTATATTTCTTTTTTAAACATTCTTGAAAAAAGGTTTTTAGTTTTCAATATTTACTTTTACAAAATTTTGATTTCCATTTTTGTCCCTCCTTTGCTTCCCTCCTTCCTTCCCCAAGATGGCAAACAATCTGATATAGCTTATAAATGCACAGTCATATTTAACGTATTTCCACATTAGTCATGTTGTGAAAGAAAAATCAGAACAGAAGGGACAAATCATGAGAAAGAAAAAAAAACAACAACAACTAAAAAATGAGAACAGTATACTTTGTTCAGCGTTCAGACTCCATAGTTTTTTTTCTTCAAATGTAGCTATCGTTTTACATCATGAATCTTTTAGAATTGGCTTAAATCATTGTATTGCTGAAAAGAGTTAAGTCTATCAAAATTGATCATTCCACAATGTTGCTGTTTTTGTGTACAATGTTCTTCTGGCTCTGCCACTTCTCTCAGAATCAGTCTATGTAAATCTTTCCACGTTTTTCTTAAGTCTGCCTTATCAACCTTTCTTTTAGAACAATAGTATTCTGTTACATTCATAGGCCACATTTTATTCATCCATTCCTCACTTGATGGGTATCCCTTTAAACTTCCAAAACCTTGAGACCACAAAGAAAGCTGCTATAAATATTTTTATATACATGTGCATCCTTTCCACCTTTTTTATGATCTCAGAGCTTTATTTTTAAGAAATCATAGATGAAAACTACCTGAAACAAAAGAATTAATTGTTCCAGTAATAAAAACAAAACAATGATAACCTGTCAAACTATTCTTCTCAGGAATTTTTGGTAGCTGCTAATCAGCTTTTGGATTTTGACAGACTTTCTAGTTTTCTTCCTCAAAAGTCAGTCTTGATTCAAAACTTCAATCTGAGGCCGCATCTGATACTCATTTTGTGACCATAATCAAATATTTTATCTGTATGAGTTCCACTTTGCTCATCCATGAAATGGGAACAATAATATACAGAATACCTATCTCACAGAGTTTTAGTAATGATCAAACGAGAAAAAAAGAAGCATGTAGTTATTATTTTTCAATTTGGACATAGAACTCTGTTATATCCAAGCCAGAAGCAGCTGGTACAGTAGAGAGAACTGCTCCTGAGATCTAAGTTCAAATCTAGCCTCAAGGATGTCAATTGTCAATACATTTTTATTAATATGTATGTGTTAGTCAGTGTTATAAGTGCTGAGGATAGGAATATGAAAAATATATATATATAATTCCTTTCCTCAAGGAGCTTACAATTTAATAGGATAAATATAATACACACTCAAAAATTTGAAAAAGGGGTTGATATTGGGAGATGTTTAAAGTGGGAACATGATGTACATGCCAGAGATATTCTAAAGTATGCAGCCAGGTGAGAAATAAGGAGACATTTATGAGGTATATTACTCTGGCCAAGTTACTCTGTTTGCCTCAGTTTCCTCAGCTGTTAAATGAGGAAATAATAGGTCCTATTTCTCAGGATTGTTCTAAGGATCAAATGAAATAATATTTGTAAAAACTGTTAGAACATAACTGGAATATAGTAGGTACTATATAAATGTTAATTACCCCAAATCACCATCCTAAAAAGTGATATTATAATGTTTTTGAGAGTAAGTAACAGAGAGCCAACTTTAGTTTGTCAGGTTTAAAACCTGGCTCTGTTACAGATCAGTTATGTAATCATGGGCAAAATGTTGATCCTACTTAACCTCTCTGTGCCCCATTTATAGGAAAAATGAGTTGGCAAGGTACATAAAGGAAGTTCCACATCTATCCTTCCCTATACTGATGAAATCATAAGTTCAGAAGCCCTGAGATGCTTATTATAAATGTGCAAGCACTGAATAACTGGGAAAAGGAAATAATGTCTTGTTGAAAAGATATAACTATCATTATAGGATAAGATTAAGTTCAAATGTGAATACCAAGTTATACATACAGTTTCTTTATAGTTAGGTTTAAAAGCATGTATTAAATAACTCAGTTTTACATTTCATCACAAAAGCTTAGGATTGGAAAGGATCTCAGAGGTCACCAAGTCCAAGTCTCTGTCTGGCCATAACTAAAAGAGCAGATAATCTTTTGGATTTCTTTTTCAATCAGATAATTCACAATCTCCTTCAATGGACTGTGCCGTGCAAGCATTTTGATAAAAGATCATTTCTTTAAAAAATTTATGATACAGTTGAGGACTCAAAGGTGTAATTGGGAAATCCATCATTCAGTAACCAAACATTTATTAATTGCTTGTGGTTTCCCAGGTACCATACTAAGAAATTGGGATACTACAAAAAGCAGAATCTGCTCTCAAGTTGCTCATGCTCTAATGGAGGAGACAACATGGGGACAGGTTTGTACAAAATACATTGGAGAAGCCATAGGGGTAAGAGTTGATTGCTCTGCAGACTAGTTCGGTCTCTGTTGCTGGACAGCTGAATAGCTAGCTGATATTGGTTAAATTATTCTGTCTCCTTTCATCTATTCAATGAATAACATGACTTCCAGTCATCTTCCTATTCCCACATTCTATGATTTTGTCCTGGAATATAATTTCTGACAGTAAAAAACTAGAGGTTCAGGCATCCATGTCAATATGTGTAACACCTTAATGTTTGCAAAGTTTATCACAGACCTCATCTCACCAGAACTTCACCATAGCCCTAGCTGGTCAGGACTGTAGCTTCTAACACCTTTTTACAGATGAATGAACTGAGACTGCACGAGGCTTTGTGGCTTGTCTATGACGGCACATTTTTAAGTAGGAGAGAATTTGAATTCAAATTCCATAAATTTTAAATCCAGTACTTTCATCACTAGGAAATTCTTAAAGTCCAAGAGCCCTGGATTCATATCCTACCTGTGACTATGAATTAACATAAACAACTTGACTCCTCACAACTCTGTCCTTCCTTTCCAAGGGAATGGGGCCAATGTTAGCTTAATGTATAATTCATATAGTGATTTAAAGAATTGTGTGTGTGTATCTTATCTATCTATATATGTGTGTGTGTATGTATATATAGTATATGTAGACATATATATATATATATATATATATATATATATATATATATACGTACCCCCCATATATATGCATATATAATTTTTGAAGGGGGGAAAAACAACCTGTGGTTTCTTTTGTCTAGCAAGTTTTAGTGAGGACTCTTCCTGATCAGGGTAGAATGACAACATTTGTGTAACTTTAGAACATTACAGAGTCAGTTGGGTCAGTAAAATGTTAAGACATTTATTGAGGGTCACATAGCCAATAGAAGTTAGAGAAAGGAGTTGAACAAAGTCTTTCTGAATCAGAATCCAGCTTTTTCATCAATGGCCAGAGTCTCCTCCTTGTGATGACAGATGCAGATAACTTTGGGAATGTTAAAGCACTATATAAATGGCAGTTATTGTCATCATCATTATCATCATCATCACGCTATTCTTCTGTGACTTTAAGCTTACATGGCATGGCAAAAAACTGTATTTAGAGAAGAGGAACAAAGAAAGAGTATTCAGGATTGTTTGACATTAAGTGTGGAGGGAGGTAGAGCTTATTTCAGCAATCTGGGGGTGAGATTATAAAGGCTTGAGCTAGAGAGGATATAGGAAGGAATAAGGAAGAAATAGTAACTATAAAATGAAGTTATTTGAAACCATTGTATGAATCATAAGACTGTGCATTTTTCCTTCATAGACCCTCATCTCAAAGTAAAAAAAAAAAAAAAAGACTCTTTGCTTAATTGGAAATGGTGAGTTGACAGTCCAGAGGGTAGAATTCTGTCCATCAACTCAGTCAACAGAAGAATCGGAATGTTTCCCAGGTAGGGTAATTTACCATGAAGTCAGGGAGCAACAAGGGATAGATTTGGGAGTTTAAAAAGTCTATCCAGGCCATTGTTTCTGTTTTACTATCCTATAACTATTTGTTCATCCACTGCCTTCCACAGAATCTGAGTTTTATGGAGCCATAATATAGGATTCTCAGGATCTCAGACACAGGGAATGCAAGGCTGTCGATGGCACTGTTAATTAATGAAGAATTCTACTTAGGGAGGGAATGGGTGAGTATCATATTTTTCTGAAAATGAATCTTGAGTGCCTCCTTGATTATACTGTACATCTGCTTCCATAATCATTTAGAGACTGAGGCATGAGATGGGTCTAGTGATTATAATGATTTAGGAGGAGAAATAATGTGTCAGAACCATCAGAGATTCTACAATTTCATGGTCTGTAGCATTAAAAAAAAAAAATCCGACTACCTCCCATCATCAGATCTGGGTGTGTTACACTGGAATATTGGCTATTGTGATACTTGGAGCAATATAACTGATTGCAAGTTTACGCTGCCCTCCCCTGACACTCATGTCATATATATCCAAGTTACTAATGAAGAAAAGGGGAAAGTAATATATTTTTATTAGAAATTTCTTTCGGGTCTAGGCCGTTATGGCATATTTGAAGGAGGGAAGAAGATTATTCATTAAGTGTTTCCTAAGAATTATTCATAATTTCATCTAACAATATTAAAGACCCTACAGACCTCTAGGATGCTTCATCTGGTGCTGAACAGGGCTGCCCAGCTACTTAATGAGGTTAACCATCTGGAGCACATAATTACACCTCCAATCTGAAGTTGGCAATAAAGACCTTTTTGCTTTCTGATGTAATTTAAGGTTCTGACATTGACTCATAAGCTCCTTTGTGATTCGGATGCTGTTAGTGTACCTAATGCATATTGTCTTCATTGGGGCTACTAAGTTCCAGACGCAACTAAGAGTTGGGATTCAGGTTATTGCAATAGGATATTCTTATCCAGAAATATGAAAAGGAAAAATCTTCCATACAGTTTTGATTCAACAGATATTTGATCTAACATATCTGATTGGTTGATGGATTTCCCTTGCCCATTTTCGTTCTACAATATCCCATATCCATACTTTTGTTCATGCTGTCCTTTCTAAAAGAGTCTTTGCAATATTTTGTCCATATATTGGACATATCTTGACAATTACCTCACACAGAGTCCATTATCATCTCTAGATAGGTGACTCATGAACCAAAATAGTCAGTCCTATTCTCTCTTTGGATTTCTAGTCCCACACCAACAATAGTTGCTTTAGATATTGTTAATGAGATAGACTAATCCCATTCAATATATCCCAAATAGAAATCATCATCTTTCTCCCTAAATCAATCCCAGAAAAAAGAACAAAAGGAAACCATCCACAGAATCTGTTAAGAGAATGATCTTTTCCAACCACTCAGATTCACAGATTTGTTATTGTCTTCAACTCATTCTGCTTCACCCTATTTCTAACTAATTGTAAAGTCATGTTCATTCTACATTTCCAACATTTCTCCCATCTGTTCTATGGTCTCCATTCATATAGCTATCATTGTAGTTCTGATCCCTATCACCTCTCAATTGAACTATTGCAACAAATTCTTTATTGATCTACTTTGTTTATAATCTGGCCTTCTCCAACTTATACTTTATGTAACCATCAAAATAATTTTAAAGAATGGGTCTGGCCACATCTTCCTTCTGTTCAAAATGTTTCAATGTCTTTCAATTAATTTGAAATACAAAGTTGACCCCTTGACTTTTAAGGTCCTTAAATCTCTCTGCAGTCTATCTTGTTAGATATTTCATATTATTCATTTTTCTTGCCCTTTATATTTCAGTTAAATATGTTCTCCAAACTGAGATGACACAAATATAAGGAAAGAAAAAAAAATTTAATAGCAAACATAATAAAACCATTTCCAAATGTTCTAAGTTGTAAGAGACTCCGAGGTCATCTAATTAAACTTGGCACCATATACTCCTGGCAGATAGACAACTAGATTCTATTTGAGGATATTCAGTGAGGGAATCCCCCTATTTCTTAAGATAGTCCTTTTTCCTCTTACATCCCTCAACACTTATTATGACCATTATGAAGGCTATGAAGGCTTCTATCAAACCTAAACGTGCCTCTTTGCAATATCTACCTTTTCCACCCAATTCCAGTTCTGCTTTCTAAAATCTAAAAGATAGATCATTCCCAGTTTCTTTGGAATGTGATAGCTTCAAATACCTAAAGACAATTATCGTGTCTCCCAGAAATTTTCTTTACATCAAGTATCCCCAAATTCTTCAATTAATCTTTGGGTGGTATGATTCTTAGCCCTAGTGAATCATAGAATTTTGAATTGGAAGGAATTTTCAATTGGAACTTGAGATCTTTTAGCCTCGGGATAGGAAACATTTTCCCACCAAGGACCATTTGGATGTTTTTAACATCATTCATGAGCCAGACAAAATTATGAAGTGATAAAACTCAAGCAGTGGGAGTTTGTTATACCCAGCTTTCAGCTCATCATTACCTGCAGTTGTCTGGTACATAGAAAGCACTATATAAATATTAGCTATTATTATTAAATAAGGAAGAAAGTAGACCTACAAGAATATAGGACAAACATCACCAAATTCTTTCAACTCTTATAGAGTTGCTAAATCAAGCTCCAGGATAATTTGTATGACATTTGGTGCTAAAATGGAATTTACATAATCCATTGTAAATAATAAGTGGCTAGGTGGGGATGTACTAATTAAGGGGGAATAAGGTTGTTAGAGATAAGGATTTTTATTATCCTATGTTGACTAAGCATAACTATGGATGTATCTAATAGTGACAGCAAGACCAATTAACAAAACCTCAAATAGCATTAGGCATATATAGTCCATGAAAGCTCTAAAACATCCTCATCTCAATTCCCATTCTTACATATGATTTGGGTAAGATAGGTAGGCTATTCCTATACTCCTGGAGCTAGGGATATAATCCTGTGATCTCATTGGCTTGATCACCTAACAGTACACTTCTCTCCAAGTTCATCTGTTAAGAATCAGTTGAGTTAGCCAGCCTTAATTAGATTTTAGAAAGAGACATTTATTAATTTGGTACATTAAAAACAATTGGCACAAATATTCTCTAAAAGTCTTATAATAGTTTTTTTCAAGTATATTTAGAATTCACAGTAAAATAGCTTGGAGCTTAGAAAGCACTGGTGGAAAAGAAACTTATGGCTCTCGTTTGATGGATGTGCTTTTGTCTTGTTTCTAGGATGCTAAACAAGATCCCTACAAGCATTGGGAATTTTTGTCCATCTGCTCTTAGATCTTGATATCAATGCATCCTTCAGCTAAGCTGATGCTGCTCCATTCAGAACACTGATGGAAAGATGAGGAATCCAACCATCTCTGAACTCTGAAGCTAGCAGGTTCTTCTCTAGTCATGGGGAATGGGGGGAAGGATACCTGACAAGGTATAAAACTAATGTTTCTTTTTCTTTCCTCCATCTCAGGAGGTTTTCCTGTAAGATGTACTAAAGAGGTCTGATTTCTGGGCTTTCTCTATTTCAGCTAACTTGGTACTTTTATATAGGACATAGCAAGTGGAATGAAATCTCTTGGCCAATAGGAATAGATTTCTTGTCTCGCATCATTCTGCTTCATCAAATGGTTTTCAAAGATTTTTCACAGTGACTTTTAACATTTATGATTGATTGATATACATTCTCATTTTGTTAGAATATCAAGGCTAAAATGGAATGGGATGGTTTTAAACCCCCTCTTACATATGGCCAATTTAAAAAAATGTGTTTCTTTTCAGTAAAAAGAAGTCTCAGCAGCTAAAATAAGCCCTTTAGCAATGACATCAGACTACTGATGGGTAAGAAAAAGCTCAGCAGCAGAGGGCAGTAGCAGTTCTGTTGAAGGCAGCCCAGTAAAGGAGGCAAACAGCAGATAATAACATATCAAGAAGTAGCAGCTGGAAAAATACAGATGTAGAGACTCAGAGGGACAATGGTGGACATAATAGACTGTTGAATACTGTACCAAGAGAACCACAGATGGGGCTCCAGCATAAAGATAATCCTAAGAACATTGATTTATTGGGCAAAATTAATTCAACTATTGGTAGTATGTTCACCTATGAAACATAGTGTTCATATAAATAGGCAGGACAGATTTTTTTCTCATTATTTAAATTCCCTTTTATTTAGTTCTTTTAAAAAAATGTTTATGTCATTTAACTTGGTCCGGTAAAATGAGACCCATTATCTGGGATGCAGAGGTGTGTTCTTTAATAAGTAATTACTCCTTAGTGAACTTTAGCATATCAACTAAAAATTATTAGAAGCAATTCATAACTTTAGCAAAGTTTCAGGATGCAAAATAAATCCACATAAATCATCAGTATCCTTATACTTCACTAACAAAATCCAACAGCAAGAGATACAAAGAGAAATTCCATTCAAAATAACTGTTGAGAGCATGGAATATTTGGGAATCTATCTGCCAAGGAAAAGTCAAGAACTATAAAACATTTTCTAAACAAATAAAGTTAGATCTAAACAATTGGAGAAATATTAAGTGCTATTGGAAGCAAATATAATAAAGATGACAATACTACCTAAACTAATCTATTTATTTAGGGCTATCCTAATCAAACTCCCAAGAAACAATTTTACTGACCTTTAACAACAAAATTCATCTGGAAGAAAAAAAGACCAAGAATTTCAAGGGAATTAATAAAAAAAAAATGAAGGTGGCCTATCTGTACCAGATCTAAAACTATATTATAAAGCAGCAGTCATCAAAACCATTTGGTACTGGCCAAGAAATAGAAGTTGATCAGTGGAATAGATTAGGTTTGCAGAACAAAACAGCCCATGACTATAACAATCTAGTATTTGATAATTCCAAAGGCTCCACCTTTTGGGATAAGAATTCACTATTTGACAAAAACTGCTGGGAAAAATTGGAAACTAGTATGGCAGAAAGTAGGCATAGACCCATATTTAACGCCATATACCAAGATCAGGTTAAAATTGGTTCATGATCTAGACATAAAGAATGATATAATTTAAAAATTAGAAGAACATAGGATAGTTTACCTTCAAATTTGTGGAGGAGGAAGGGATTTGTGACCAAAGAAGAATTAGAGACCATTATTGATCACAAAATAGATAATTTGGTTATATTAAGTTAAAAAAATTTTGTACAAACAAAACTAATGCAGACAAGATTAGAAAGGAAGTAATAAACTGGGAAAATATCCAAAGGATCTGATAAAGTCCTCATTTCTAAAATATATAGAAAATTGACTCAAATTTATGATACTTTAAGTCATTCTCCAGTTGATAAATGGTCAAAGGATATGAACAGACAATTTTCAGATAAAGAAATTGAAACTATTTGTAATCACATGGAAAAGTTCTCTAAATCACTATTGATCAGAGAAATGCAAATTAAGACAACTCTGAGATACCACTACACACCTATCAGATTGGCTAAAGATGACAGGAAATAATAATGATCAATGTTGGAGGGGATGTGGGAAAACTGAAACACTGATACATTGTTGGTGGAATTGTGAATGGATCCAACCATGATGGAGAGCAATTTGGAATTATGCTCAAAAAGTTATCCCAGTAGAAACACTGCTGGGTCAAAGGGTATGCCCAATTTGATAACTTTTTGAGCATAATCCGACAGGTGTGTAGTGGTATCTCAGAGTTGTGGCAGTCCCTTTTGTAGTGGCAAAAAACTGGAAACTGAGTGGATGCCCACCAATTGGAGAATGTTGTCCATAAGAAATGATCAGCAGGATGATTTCAGAGAGGCCTGGAAAGACCTAAATGAACTGATGCTAAGTAAAATGAACAGAACCAGGAGATTAAATAAGTAATTACCCCTGCAATCCCATGGCCCTTGGTACAGCTGAGAGGAGATAATATTAAAAGGGTCCTTAAACATTGAGGCTCAGAAAGGGGAGTAAGTTCATATATTTGGCAAACAGAAGAGCTGAGATTTGAACCTGTCTCTCTGAGTCCAAACCTGGAGCTCTTGCTAGTAAAACAAACTGCTGCTTCCCATTGTAAAAACTATCTTTTGGATGTACCTCAGTTTGTCAAATGCCACAAGGTTGCCCAGTGGATAGAGTTCCAGGCTTGGAGTCAGCAAGACTCATCTCACTGAGTGCAAATCTGGACTCAGATCCTTCCTAGCTATGTGACTCTGGACAAGTCACTTAACCCTGTTTTCCTCAGTTTCCTCATCCATGAAATGAGCTGAAGAAGAAAATGGCAAATCCCTCCAATATCTGTGTCAAGAAAACCACAAATGGGATCATAAAAAGTGAGACCTGACTGAAAAACAACTGAATAACTTTTTGTCAATATTCACACAAAAACGTGGTTCCTAGAACAGAATCCAGCAATACCTGATTCCGTGGGGTCATTGTTTGCTTCCTTTTGAACACTATATACCAGTGGATGCTGAAAAGAATAAAAAAGAATATTTTTCTGATTTTTAAATTTAGACTACTTCTGATCATGAGAGATTTATCTCATTAGTTAGAGATGATGATGTTGAATGAAAGAATTCTGGCCAGGACAGTTTTCAGTTCTTCCAAAGTGATAATGATTGGAATTCTGTTGCTGTTTTAGCATTTAAACAGATTAAATGAACCAATTCTGTTCACTACTAATGTGCCACTCTTTTAAATGTGTCTGGTTGTTTTTTTTTTTTTAAATGAACTCATTCTAGTTCAATTTAATCTTTCCTTTTTGAAAGAGAAACATACACATTTTTGTTCAAGACAAAACCTATATCTATATATAGATATATAGATATTTAATCTACTTTTATATCTATATCAGCCAGCGATAAATAGGGTAAAATAATATCAAAATCTCACTGTGAATGGAATGAAAAAGGGCTCCCTACTCCCCCCCAGTATACTAGTTCACATATGTCATGACTAGATAAAGGTTCTCTTTGTGCCAATTCACTTTATTTATTTATTTTTTTGCTGCGAGTAATGTCATGTCAGTTACAGTAGCCAGAAAGTATTGTTCCCCGAGAAATGATATAGCAGAACTATAAAGGGACAACTTGTACCAGGCAGCTGAAGTATAATGGTGTTATCTCCTAGAAACACCCATGTCTTTTGGTAGATTTTTCTCCCAAGGGAGACCACAAAACCACAGCAAGTACATCAGCTAGCCCCTTCTATAGCTTCCTGTTAAGCCTTGCCTCTGTGAAATAAATTAGATGCGAAGATGTATAGACTAGGAAGTTTTCCAGACTTATTTTTTTAAAGGACAGCCTCTCCCAAGGCCCCCTTTCCAGCAAGGTTTCTTTGATCTGTCAGAAGGGGTTTATTTCATGCCAGCCGGAGTATTAATTGTATTCTGGGAGAGGGATAGGTACAGAGGAACTCAGGAATGTGCATGTTGCCAAGTGAGAAGCCATGGGAGAAGTCATTGATCAGCTTTATCCACATAATAAAAAAAAACCCAAACTATAGAAGTCCATATGGTTTCAGAGCCAAACTAACCACTTATAAGTTACCTAAAGTGAGAAGTAGTTAAAAGGCAAGTAAATGACATTCTGGGAGATTAAACCTTAAAGCAGATAAAATAACATCTGGTCTCCACTCCAATGTCTCTCTTCGAAATTATTGTTGCTTTGATCTGTCCAGCCATGAAATAAGGGGAAAAGAAGGGGACAAAAAATTAATTTTAAGACTTTAATAATCTTAATCATTAATGGAAAACATTTGAACTTAGGGCTCCCTGACTCCTGCTCTAGCTTTCTATCTACTGTTCCACATAGCCGCTTCCAAAATTATGATTGTGTGATTACCCATATAGGCTATTATAAGTAATGAAACATCAAAAATAAGAGAAGTAACCAAAAGGTGAAAAGAAGACTTTTCAGTGCAGTAAACAGAACAAATGTTCTGTGTGATAGTGTTAGAATGAACACTAGCATGGTATAATGAATGGTAAAGAGTCAGAAGTTGTGTGGCTTCAAATCCCAGCTTTAATCCTTATTAGTTCTAAGACTTCAGACTCTCTCAGTTTCAGCTTCCTCATCTATGAATGGGGTAAGAGTGGTCACAGAGTGCTTTTATGAGGTTTAAATGAAATATTATTTGTATAGTATTTTGCACTTTCAAAGGACTATATGCTTATTATTGTTTTTGTTATTACTACTAATATTCCTTCTTTTTTATAAGGCACATTAGATTTGGCAGTAGGATAGTACGAATTAAAGTCAGTCAACAAGCATTTATTAACTGCCTACTGCATACTAAGACTGGGAATACATAAAAGGGTAAAAGACAGTTCCTATTTTCAAGAAGCCCTCCATCTAATACCAATACAATTGTGCTTGTGCAGTTCCTGAAATAGAGCTCAAGCTCCCAGATCCATTTTTTTTTGGGGGGGGAGAAGAATCAATTTTAGAAAACCATTGTAATACAAAATAAGCAAGTAAAATGAACATTGATATAACATTCCCTCTTGAGACTCCTTGTGATTGTTCAAACTGGCTCCATACCTAGAATGCTTTCTCTCTTCATTGCTATCAATGATTTTAGATTTATTCTGTTTATATTTTGTGTTTTTTTAGTTACTATATGCATTGTCCCCATCCAAGTAGAATATAATTTTGTTTCGAGGGCAAGGATTATACATTAAAAAAAAATCCCTGTCTAGCATAATCCAATGTCTAGCATAGCTCCTTGATTTCCTAGTAAATACTTTTTGATTTGAATACAATCTATTACCCATTCTTGTTTATATATAAACCCAGGGCTCTTGTGACAAGAGTTTCATTAGAGGAGCAAGTTGCACTACTGACAGGCCCCATCCATATACCCTAAAATCTGCTGCTTCTTGCCTTCTAGAGGAATGCTGTCTTCCATGGAATATCTTCTGAAAAGGTCAATCTCTGAATTATTCACTGTATATTTTTTCATGCCTTCACGATGGAGCAGTGTGTTTT
Organism: Antechinus flavipes; assembly: GCF_016432865.1. Classification (NCBI taxonomy): domain Eukaryota; kingdom Metazoa; phylum Chordata; class Mammalia; order Dasyuromorphia; family Dasyuridae; genus Antechinus; species Antechinus flavipes. Next base: position 31,172,188 of record NC_067398.1, read on the forward strand.
CTGAGATACGGCACAATGATCACATTAGGAAAGGGCCTTATAAAACCAGAGTCTGTTTTATGGAAGTGGAAAAAATAGGGAAAGTAAAAAACCTTCCTCCCAAAACCCTCCTAAAACTAGGTTAGATTTCACTATTTTGTTTAATTGAGTTGGGAACACTGATATCCAGCTTCAGAGATGTTTTAGTCAAGATCTGTCTCCAGAAGTAGGGATATAACATTCTCATTGTCATGTAGAAAAAGTCCCAAAAGTCACAGAAGATAAATTGGTTCTTTCATCTCTTAAAAGAAAAGAGGTAGAATGGTCTGTCATAGGAGTCAGCAAGTTGGGGTTGGTTTCAAATCTTGGCTTTTAACACCTTTGTAACATCAGACAAATCATCTAGCCCTCAGTTTCCTCACCTGGACAATGAGAGGGTTGGATGTCCCTTCTAGTTTTGAATCTATAAGCTTTACAAACAAGTGTGCTTTTTGCAATCTACCAAAAGCTTCACAATATTTCCTCATGAGAGGAAAGTTTTAGGACCTCAGTTCTATAATCATTTATTTTCATAGAGACAGATTCTTCCAGGAACAACCTAATTAAAGAAGGTGTCAGTTTCTAGTGAAAAGAGAGATCAAGCAAGCAAAGCAATATGGAAAACATACCCACATAGCTCTTAAAGAAACAAAAAATAATTTGTAGTGTGATAAGAGCCTGGGAACTGGGGGAGGTTTGGTATCAGATATTCTTAGGAAGAAAACTTGTTCAAGTGAGACTAAATATGTGTTGATTTCTACAATTTTATATGAAGCTAATCCAACTTCATGTTTTTCCTCATGCACTTCTGTATAGCCCTTATGGACAAATGAGAGGGGAAAAAATATTTGGAGGATATGAGAATGGAGTTTGAACCACTTTGAGAAGAACATCTTCTAGGGAAACATTATACTGAGCATTCACTTGTGACCATAAGTTCAGTCACATTTTAAGCTAATTTTCTACAATATTCTCCCCACATATGTGATTTCAGAAAATGCAATTCTCCAAAAAGAAAAAAAAATACAAATTAATTCCTCAAAATAAGAACTGTAGGGGTTTTGTGTTTGTGATATTTGAAACCTCAAATACAAAGATAGTAAAAGACTCAAAAAGGTTATTTCTTCTTCCTAAGGAGGTTAGTTAACTTGATAAATATCATAGCAATAAATGAAAAGATAGAGTTTTAGAATCATAGATTTCAATCAATCAATCTATCAATAAACATTTATTAAGTACTTCCTATGTGCTAGGTACTGTGCTAAAAACTGGGGATACCAAAAAAAAAAAAAAAAAAAAAAGAAGGAAAAGATAATTCCTGCCCTAATTACAGTGATTAATCTGTCAATGAACAAATGTTTGTTAAGCATGTTTTATATATAAAGCACCAATAGAGTCACAATTAAAAAATGTTTTTATCTGGGGTAAACTATTTTGTAAGTGCAATGTGATATATAGGATAGTTCATTTACTGATTCAATTGCATGGGGAGAAGGGTGTGGTCAAACCTTTGAACCTAAAAGGAATTGGACAGGGGAAGGCAAGCCATGGAATCAAAAGTGAGTGGACTCTGGGAAATATAACTGACAGTTATAGTATCCATTGAGAATTATTCATCCAAATTTCTCCATTCAACTCACTTTAATCTTATTTAACTTAATATTTATGTAGTATAAAAAGCACTAATGTTCAAGATATAAAGAATCATGATAATCAAGTCTCTACTGTCATGGAGCTTGCAATCTAATAAGGGAAACAAGGAAGCATAAATGTCTCTAATAAACACTAGAATATAATAAATGCACAAAAGAAGTCCATAAGAAAGGCATAAGAAATTTGGGAAATCAAAGATCACTGTAATAGATAAGAGATGATAATAGATAAGATCAAACAAAAGTAGAAATAAATAAGGGAGGTACTTTCTATAGGCAAAGTCATGGAGTATTGAATTTACTGAGAGTAGCTTGCAGAATATAAATGGCAGGGGAGATTAGGGGATGACATAGTAGTCTAGTTTGGCTGGAGCATGGAGTAGATGAAAGGGAATAGATTGAACAAGGACTGGGCATTTAAGTAGGTACCAAATTAGAGTCTTTACTCAGAACCAAAAGGAATTTTTATTTTATACCATAGGCCACAGGAAGCCACTTGCTTCAGCAGAGGAGAGGCACAGTGAGATATTCATTTAAGAAAAATCATTCTGACAATGCATTAAGATGAAATGGAGGAAGGAAGAAACAAGAGGCAAGAAAACTACTGAGCTAGGGTTTAGCCAAGACAGGATGAGGGCTTCAGGATAATGGCTCAGTGTTTGGAGAGAATGGATATCAAAGCTGTTTTAGAGGCAGAAAGAATAAGATTTGGCGATGGATTGTATACATGGTATCAACAAAAATGAGAAATCTAGGATATTCCTGAGGTTGAAAACTTGGGACACTGGAAAAATGGCAATATCTTCGATCAAAATGGAGAAGTTCAAAAGAGGGGTAAGTTTTGGAGAAAATATAGGTTCTGTTTTAGACTTGTTGAATTCGACACCTGAGATTTCAAAATTTTGTAATTTGGGGAGAGGGAAATGGTTATATCATCAACAGAAAAACAAGGGGCAGGAGATATAGTTTGGAGAGAAAGATGTTTAATTGAGTTTTAGACATTTCAAATTTTATATGTGGCCCTTACATGAAAATATTGGTAAGTAATTTCACTCTCCTTTCCTTTACTAAATTCTAATTTTTATAAATACCTGTTTTGTCCAAGGTTCTCTGCTAAGCTAGGAATACAACACAAAAGTTAAACTAGCCCTGGCTCTTAAAAAGCTTATATTGAATTGGCGTTGTAAAACATTTAAAATAGATAAGTAAATTTAAATTTTTGAAAGGGAACAAATACGCTAAAATGTCAGACATTACATCAATAGTTGTATTCTGGGCCAGTGAGCCTATACAGAGTATAGTTTCAGTCCTGGAATCAGGAAAGTTCAAGTTCAAATCTAGGTACTTAATATGTGACACCAAACAAGTCACTTATCCTTTTCTCCTCAGTTTCCCTATCTGTAAAAGGAGCTGGAGAAGGAAAAAGCAAACTTCACCCACATCTTTGCCCAGAAAATCCCAAATGAGATCATGAAGATCTCTCAAACATCACTCAAATGACTGAATAGCAACAAAAACAATTTTTAGCACAGCAAATTATCAGTAATTCTTAAATATGAGTCAGTTTGTATTACTTTACTATGAATTATAAGAGGAACAATTATTATTTTGCATATTGGAAGTTAGGCTCAACCTCCTTCCATGAAAGTATGATGATGTAAAAGGAGACTATAAAAGAATATAATGGAATAAGATTTGAGTTCTGGTTGCAGCTCTAATATTTACATGTTCTTTAACTACAAGTAAGCCAATTAACCTCACTGGACCTTAATTTCCATTGCTGTAAAATGGGATGGTTTGGGTTAGATAATCTCCAGTATTCTTCTAATTATAGAATCCTACAATTCTGTGATATTTTCCTTTGAGAAAAAAATCCCATAAATGCCCACCTTAAAAAATAGCTTCCTAGACTTTTGGCGTACCTTTGAAATTATTATATTCTAAAAAACACTGAGTAGCTTGTCAAATTTACTTTCTCCTAATTAAATGGTTGTTTTCATCACTTCTTGTAATTTATTTTCCTCTAGATAACAGGAGAATATATCAGCCTTGTAATTGTATTAAATATTTCCCTCATAACATATTGTCAACCCAGTCCTGTTGAATTAATGAATTGTGTGCATGTTTGAAAGTAGGGTTGTACTTGTCTAATTGTGGCATCAGTTGTCATAGTGACTATCAGCCAATCAGTGAATAAACACCCTAGACTTGGCAGTGTTTTGGTGAAGAAAGCTACATGTGCAGTTGTCAGCCGTGGTCTGTGGTGGTAAATACTGTATTTGGCAGCTAAACCAATGTGTTGACCACACGCTTTATTTCTACCTTTATTTCTAGTTAAAGATTTGTCTCCTACCTGAATATTAAAAGACCATATGTCATTGAAGTAGCTTTGTTATTAATAGATGACTTTTTAGAAACACTCAGTAGGATGACAGGCTATTTGTATACATGTCTTATGAATGCAAGTCCTGAGATAAACACATACACACACACATACACATATGTGAGCATTTATATGCATATATATTTGTAGCTATAAATGTCAGCTCTCAAAAGGAAATAGGTCTTAAAGGAAATCATTTTATGCCTCCTATTAAAACATGTCGAGTGATCTATAAATTGCCCGTGTAGATAAACAGTGGATTAAAATTAGGCACTCTCTGTCTATCATCACTGCAATATTAATCATCAGAGTTTGGGTCCTTAATGCTAATATGTACCTTTTAGCTGTATATGTCACTACATATTAAATTACATGATGGTTGACAGATTTTTAAATCAAAACTTGCCTTCTTTTTTTTTTTTTCTTTCCTTATCATGTTATAACATGATAAGGAAAAGAGCCATTTTTGCTTACATGTAAAACAATTTCTCCTCTGAGTATTGTGTTTATTCCGTTAATTTCTGAAATATGTAAAAACACTCAAGCAGAACCTCTCTGAAATAAATGCATTTGCTGTCCAAAGAGGGCAGTGAATATTGCATTTCAGAATTGCCCAGGAGTTAAACCTAGAAAGTTTCACCATTTCCATAAAAATATGTAGAAAAAATAAATATTTTCTAGTATACAAAATTATAAAGTATTTATTTTTCTATGAATTCTCTAACATTTTATGTCCATTGATTGTGTTGACCTTTAAATTTTTTCTAAAATTACTTGAAAGGAAAAGTATCATTTCAATATCTTAATACTAGATTGATAACTTCCATATTTGTCATCTATCAAGAAGGAAATTAGATTACCTTACTGAATAGCAAATTATCAATTTTTTCAAAGAACATAAATGAAGACCATCTATTTAGTCAGCAAAAATGATGTTAAACATTTTTCTTCACCATTTAGCCTGAAGGAGAGAATGAGCAAAGATAGTCTGTCCCAGAGATCCATGTGTAAGATCATTCTGATGGAAGGGTTTTTCTCGGACTGCCAGGAATCAAGGCATGATAATGGTGATGCTCCCAAATGGCTATGGCATCTTTTGAAATAAATTATATTAATGGCATTTATATATAAGGAAGACTTGAAAGACTCACTTTCTCCTTTTTATGTACTTAAAGAAGTGTGAATTTTCCCTTTCAGGTTTTGATTCTTGGTATGGACCAAAGTTCTTAGTTGATAGAACTATGCTCTACTTGTCTGCTTGGGTTTTATAAGACTCAGAAAATGTAGAAACCAGATAGAAAATATCTGTATACAAACATAATTTCTGTTTTCTGCATTATTTACTTCTCTACTGAATGAGTTTATGAACCTCATAATTGGAATCCACATTTCCAATGTTTCACTCTGTAATCCAACTTCCTCACAACTGAAAAAAAAATCTAGGAAAAGAAAAACGCAAAAATTTTTTATTATTATGCCTCTCTTATACTAAAGAGGTCTCAGTGGCTCCTTTTTATTCCTCAGACAAGAGAAAAACTCCATCTTCCTTTGGCATTTGCCACAATTAATTCCATTTACTTCTCTTTATGTGGTTTTCATTCTGGATAAACTACCCATACTTTCTATTCCCAATCACAATGCTCCATTTCCTAAATAGTAAATTCCCCATTCCTGGAAAATACTGAAGAAAAACATCTTCTGCTTCAAATCTTTCTTCCATCAAGGTTTAATTCAGGCGTAACTTTCTATGGGGACACATACATAAGAAAAAAATACAAGTTTTTTAAAGGAAGGGATGATTTAAAAAAAAAAAGTTTTTGTATTTCCAGCACTTCATAAAGGTATTTCCTCACAGAATGATGTTTAACAGAGGTTTACTTAAACTAATGTACTTGAGGGTCTAGCCTCACTTTCCTGAAGTCTGTTATCGTTACATATTAGTTCACTTCTTTTAGACCTTCTTATGCACAAGCCATTTTTTGGTACTTTATCACCTTCTGGGTTAAGTATGATTGTGATTCTACTGAAATCATAGTATTCCATAATCTGCAATCTAGGAACATCAGTGGGACAATATTAATATTTTAAAAGATGGCTTGCATAGCAGGAACTACTTGAGATTAACACTATTGGACAAATCTTCTTAAAGCGAACTGGACAACAATTGGATAAGAAATATAATAAAACTCATAAATTCCATGATGTACTCAATGAATACCATCTCATTGATAGATTAGTTGATAGATTGAGTTGTTATAAAAAATGGAAGAAATAAAATAAGGGGCACATCCCAATTCCCCACCACCACACACACACACTTCAAAAATTTATTTATAAATTTATTTCACAGTTTCATGAATATCAAAAGTTCCCAGTAAGGAGCAGATTGGTTTTCAAAGCAGATTGGAAATTTCTGCACATCACAGTCTTGGAGAATTGCCTGAGGCTCTGAGAAGTTCCATTATTTGCCCAGGCCACAGAGTCAAATATGGAGTAGAGGCAACAATCAAGCTCAAGTTTTCTTAACTCTGCTTTACCTAATACATTAGGAATTTTTAGAAATGAGATAGATGTTTCATTATTTTTATTTTACAAATCTGTATAACAATAGTAAATATAATTAAAAGAAAATAACAAATTGGAGGAAATATGTATTGCCTCTGTGAGGGATTAAAAAGCAACAACAATCAAAACATACAATTCCTGGACTACAATCAAAAAATAAATGTTTTTAAAAGAAACCAAAATATAAAACACAAAGTATCAACAATCATTTAGAAAAAATTCTCAAGTTTACTGATGATCAAAGAGATGCAAATTAAGACAACATTGTGGTATCCCCGATAATTTTTAAATTGAGAAAAACTTTTTTTTTTGTGATTGGATTTTTTTTTTAATTTTTATTTAATAATTACTTTATATTGACAGACTCCATGCCAGGGTAATTTTTTTTTTACAACATTATCCTTTGCACTCGTTTCTGTTCCAATTTTTTTCCCCTCCCTCCCTCCACCCCCTCCCCTAGATGGCAAGCAGTCCTTTATATGTTGGATATGTTGCAGTATATCCTAGATACAATATGTGTTTGCAGAACCGAACAGTTCTCTTGTTGCACAGGGAGAATTGGATTCAGAAGGTATAAATAACCCGGGAAGAAAAACAAAAATGCAGATAGTTCACATTCGTTTCCCAGTGTTCTTTCTTTGGGTGTAGCTGCTTTTGTCCGTCATTTATCAATTGAAACTCAGTTAGGTCTCTTTGTCAAAGAAATCCACTTCCATCAAAATATGTCCTCATACAATATCGACGTCGAAGTGTATAATGATCTCCTGGTTCTGCTCATTTCACTCAGCATCAGTTCATGTAAGTCTCGCCAGTCCTCTCTGTATTCATCCTGCTGGTCATTTCTTACAGAACAATAATATTCCATAACATTCATATACCACAATTTACCCAGCCATTCTCCAATTGATGGGCATCCATTTATTTTCCAGTTTCTAGCCACTACAAACAGGGCTGCTACAAACATTTTGGCACATACAGGTCCCTTTCCCTTCTTTAGTATTTCTTTGGGATATAAGCCCAATAGAAACACTGCTGGATCAAAGGGTATGCACAATTTGATAATTTTTTGGGCATAATTCCAGATTGCTCTCCAGAATGGTTGGATTCGTTCACAATTCCACCAACAATGCATTAGTGTCCCAGTTTTCCCGCAGAGAAAAACTTTTAAAGGCAATGAAATCTACTATTGGCACACTTATAAATAAATGTACATTTATTTGCTATTGATAGAATTTTAAGCTTTTGAAATCTTTTAAAGAAAACAATCAAGAATTGATTATAAAAATGCAAATTAAAACAACTCTGAGATACCACCTCATACCTCTCAGATTGGCTAAGATGACAGGAAAAAATGATAAAAAATGATAAATATGGGAAAACTGGGACACTAATGCATTGTTGGTGGAGTTGTGAACTAATCTAACCATTCTGGACAGTAATTTGGAACTGTGCCCAAAGGGCTGTCAAACTGTGAATACTCTTTGACCCAGCAGTGCCATTACTGGCTCTGTATCCTAAGGAAATCATAAAGGAGGGAAAAGGATGTGCCAAAATATTTGTAGCATTCTTTGTGGTAACAAAGAATTAGAAAGTGAGTAAACCAATCAATTGAGGAATGGCTAAATAAGTTGTGGTATATGAAGACAATGGAATATTATTGTTCTATAAAAGCTGATTTTTGAAAGGCCTAGAAAGATTTACATGAACTTATAATGAGTGAAACAAGCAGAACCAGGAATATATCATACACAGTAACAGGAAGACTTTGCAATGATTAGCTATGAAAAAGTTGGTTTTTCTCAGTGGTTCTATAATCCAAGGGAATCCTGATAATTTTTGCATAGAAAATTCCATCTACCATCTACATCCAGAAACTGAACTATGGAGATTGAATATAAATCAACACATGCTATATAATCACTTCCTTTCTCTGTTGTTTTTTCCTCTCCTGTGGTTTTTCCTTTTTATTCTGATTTTTCTCTCCCAACATAATTCACAAAGAAATATGTATTAAAATTATTTATATATATATATATAATTAGAAAAAGATAACAATTAATAAAGAAAAAAATAAAACAACCAAGAAATATGCAGTAAATTTTAAAAATAATAATCATATACTTTGACTTGATAATCTAACTGTTGTATTTATTTCCTAACAATTAAAATAGCAAAAAAATAAAACTGTTAAGTTATTTGATAGCAACAATTTTTTCACTGCTGGGGGAAAAACTAGAAGCAAGCTAAATGTCCAGCAATAGGAGGAACATCTGAATAAATTATGGTATGATAAATGGAATGGAATATAATAATATGATTAAAACTGACAAGTATGAAAAATTCAAATTAAGATGACATGGTGGTACTCCTGAAAACTTTTAAATCAAGAAAAAAGTTGAAAAGTAATAATTGCACTATTAGCATATTTATAAACAAATATGTACATTAATTTGCTATTGGTAAGATTTAAATTTTTAGAATCTTTTTTAGAAAGCAATCAAGAAATATACAGTAATTTTTTTAAACAATCATTCATATTGACATATCAATCTCACTGTTGTATTTATTTCCTAACGATTAAACAAAGGCAAAATAAAATTGTTAAGTGATTTCATAACCACATTATTTTTAAATGGGAAAAAAATAACTTAGAGTCAAGTCCAGCAATAGGAACAATTTATGGTATGATAAATGAAATGGAATACAATAATGTGATTAAAACTAACAACTATGAGAAATAAAATGAAGTTTACAAAGACCTTTTTTTTAATAAAATAAAACAAAAAGGAAAAAAAACAGAGCTCAAAGAATAGGTATATACTAACATTGTACATGTTAAGAAAAAAAGAAGGAAAATGAGTACAAAATGAATCCCACTGAGAACTTAGAGAGTGTACCTCAAAAGTTATACTAATGTATAGACTGAGATTAATTTATTTAAATATTAATAGTTGCAAAGTGGGTTTATAGTTATTAGTTATTATGGGTTATATATGGTTATTATATAACATATAGTTATTATAATTGTATAAGAGAAAATGTAAATTTGCACTTTGCTTTGAACCAAGAAAATGCATGCTATTACTAAAGGAAAAAAATGAGTAATAAATCAGAGAATAGATTATTTTCGTACGAGAAAAAGGAAACTTAACAGGACAATCAAATTGGTCTAAAACCCTGTTTTCTAGAGAAGGAAACTGAAATTGTAGGGGAAAAAAGCCATCCCTAAGGTCAAACATGAGTAAAGAACTAAACAGAGAACTTAAAGGAAGATCCTTTGATTTCAAAATGCCTTGGTCTTCACAATATAATTGGGCTAGCCTCTGCATACCAAGATGAAACCTTAAAAGAAGAGATTGAACCTTCAGAAACAGAAGACCATTGATACCACAGAAGTATCTCACACATGTACTAAAGAATATTCCTATTTCATGAAGAATAAAATGTCTTGTCTTAAAAGTGTTCATTTTTCTTTTTTCTTTTTTTTTTTTTGCAGAATATTACCATTTTTATGGTAAGGTAGTTAAACAAAACCTCAAGTCTCCAAGTCCCTGTTCACAACATATTGATAATAACCAACACAGTTGTCCACCTTTGAAATAACAAATGCACGGGATTATAATAGACTTTTCAAGTTGCGCTTAGAGTGCAGTGCTCCTAACTATATCACTGGGAGCAGGTACCTGGCACAAATGTCTCCATCAGAGCATAAACACCTTGGCCTCTAGCCTCAGAGAGTTTATCAGTGCCATGGGAGATATTTGCTGCTCCTCCACAAAGGATGAACAGCTTGCAGTTACATATTAATCTACTTGATGACCTAGAAGAAGAACATGGGAAATAATATTGATAAGTCACTTTTTCCCTACTGTGCTACCCTTCTATCATTACTTGATGGCCTCGATCCTTTTATTTGCCTTTGTTTCTCACATTTTTTTCCTTTCTGTTCCATTTTAAGTACAAGTTTTGCTTTCTCTTTTCTTCATTCTTGCCAAAGTCTAACTTGACTTGGAATCGAGGAAGCAGATTATTAGCATTTCTAAAAGCTAATACATGAGCATTTAATGTGGCTTACAGTGACTGTGGCAGCTGGTATGTTAGCAACCAAAATATTCCATCCTAGTAGAAAATTCTCTATTCTTACTGATGTTCCATTCTGCAATGCCTGCAGGTGCTATGTTGGATTGACACTCTCTATAAAATACATGTAGATGCAAGAATCATTGTGGCTGAAGTGAAACAAATAACTAAGAGATTATTTAAAAGGAATTCTGATAATCTTAACAGACCCCTGACAAGGCAAATGTGGATGCTAGCTGGTTGAATCAATCACATATCTCTACATAAACATAATGTGTTATATATATACATATATATGCTTATATTTATTAAGGTTGACGTGAGTCAACTTTGCTTATTATTCTGTTCAGATAAGTACATGTTGAAATTTGTAGAACTCCTTTCATTTCTTCCAATTTAATCTGTATTTAATAATAACCAGTAGTAATATAACTGCTAAATTTAACAGAATGTTCATCTGCTATTCTGGGAAGCTCATGAAATTAATATCTTTTGATTTCTAATAAGGAACTCTAACATCTCTGTCCAAACAAAAGCATTGATGATATGTGATAGAAAGCTGATTTTTGTACAAAATGTTAAAAGGAGAATCCTATTCCATAGGAATTACATTTAGGTCCCTTTTTGCGCAAATAATAAATCCTGTGAAGTGGTTGCATTATTCAAATTTGCACTGCATATTTCCATTGGAACCAATTACCATATTTTATATAATTACAACTTCGAATAGTGCAAATTCTAATACATGTGACCACTTCTCAGAAGTCATTATTCACACTAATCATGACCTAGCTGTAAATATATTTCTCAAGTAAATATTAAAACAGATCTATCTTCCCCACATAAATTCAAAGAATATTCTCATTTACCAGTAATTTCTGATTTTTTCTCTTTCCCCTTCCATTATTAAAAGGAAATTAAATTGAACAAATGAAAAATAAAACCTGTAACAATCATCTGCAATATGAAAGAAAGAAAAGTGAAAGAAAGTTTCTTCATTGTTATTAGGATCTATCATTATTACTAAAGATTTTAGCAAGTGTCAATTCTTCAAAAGGAAGATTAATGAGAAACTTTATAAATTATCATTCTACTTGTCAATTCTTTAAAACAATATAAGATTCATTTGTTGAAGTCATAATTTTTATCTTTCAATTGTTATAATAGTAAAACATAAGCTCAACTTGAATCTGTGGGGTAAAATGTCATAGTTGGGAAATTGAAGCATATTTCATTAAATCACATTTCTATAAGTAATACAGAAGCAAGCCAACAATGAGCTTTCTGCTTTAAGTATAAACATAATAAGTTATGAATTTTCTAATTATTCTGCATTAAAAATATCAATCATGACATTTGTGGTTCTCTTAAGTCAATGTCCCAAGGTATTTTGTCTTCTTGTACGATTTCTTCCAATTCTGTTTCACCTAGTTTTGAAAGAGGTCTAGCAATGTATATGATTCCATGTTGACTATGAAAGAATTTTTCAGAAATAGGACAGTTTTCATACTGACTAAAATGAGGCTCAGTACTATATCTGATTTGTCTGTTTGCTTTTCTATATATTTATGGAGTTTTCTGTTATTTCAGGAGTCACTGAAGTATGCAGAAAGTAGCATTCCAACTATTTGGAACCATCTGTTTCAGATGATGTTACTGGCAGCTTGATTTTTTCCCCTTCCAGTTTAGTCAGAATTAATTTTTTTCTACTTATTTGAACAAATAATTAAAATGTCCTACTGCTTTTTGTTGCTATTGAGAGACTTTCTGAGTGTCACCTCCAAGAAACTTTAAGCACCTTAATTATGACATTAAAAATGAATTTTAGTTACTACTGTTGCTCAATGGTTCAAACCATACAAAATCCCCTTTCTTATCTCTCACAAAACAAAAGGATTTTTGCAAGATAGCACAACATATAAAATGTAGAGAAAACAAACCTTAATAATTTGGAGGCAAATGTATATCCAGTGTCAGGCTCGAACTGAATTTTGATTCTTTGACTTTGGTTTTTGTAGGATCTATCTTTTAAATGCATGAGTACTTTTTTTTTCAAGTTGTCTCAGTTCTGGATATTCTCAGAACTATCTTAATAAAGTAACTTTAGAACAAGCCCAATCTCGAATCTGTCCAAACTGTCAGAGCTATAACTAGGAATGTTTGTGCCTGAGACAAGTACCACAAATTACAGCTTGGGTAAATGACTTTATTTAATGGGTGTAGAGTGGTAAGCCTTCTCTATGAGGAGACAAAGTCTATCAGATGAGAAAGGAGTAAGTCAGGGAAGGAGCTCACCCTATCTCAATTTAACTAATTATTCTTAGTAGTAGTTAACCTCTATTGTTTCTCTGTGCAGAAGGATTTTGTCCTAGTAACTTATAAAAGTAATAGAAGTACAAATTTGAAAGGAATAAATAAAGTCACCATATTGAAAAAGGAGGTCACCCACAATATGAATAATTCAAGAATCATTTACTACTAGCTTTGAAATATATTATATGATGACTTTTGTTATCAGTTACCTTCCTGGTCCTATTTCATTTAAGATGACGTTGAGAGTGATTTGTTTCTTTTTATCACATACTCAAATTACTGGGAATGGTCTAAATATCGGTAGAAAGCTGCCCCATAATTAAATGTCTACTATGAGTAACCCACAATTAAAGTCACTTGAGTGCCAACTAAAGATTTTGTTTAGTTGACAATATTTCACAGAAAATGTAAATCTCTTTCTTTGTATTTATGAAATGGCATATACATCATTAATATAGAGACAAAGGTTTACATGACGTAAAGATTTTATATGATTAAAGGGTGGAACAAATATGTTTATCATAATCTTAAGACATGTTATGGTAAAGGAAAAAAAATATTATATATATACCTATCCAGACATTTGAATTTTTGTATACTGAGAATCAAAAAAATAATATTATCCTGGTAATGCCATATGGCTGTGAGTCACGGAATACCGCAGTCTCCAAAATATTAAAGTTGAGGGTCACCCATAGAACTCTGGAGAAGCATGTGGGGGGTGTGTGTAGGCTGCAACACATTACTAACTACGAATTGCCCAAGAGAAGAGGTGTAAAAGATATGCAGAGAGAGATATGCTTGGGGAAAAAAAAGGTGGGTTGGCTATGTGGTGCAAGTTATAGATAAGTAATGGGGAACCTGTGCAATCATTCAAATCTACGCAATGTTAACAAAACTAAAGGAAGGTTTCCATGATATTGGATAGACTTCCTGAGATTTATGGGAGGGCACTTACATGGGTATAATAGGAGGAGAGGACATAGATGACTTATAAGCTGCATTTTGAGGGAAAGAAAATATACTTGTGAGATCATGCAGTAATTGAGTAATAAAAAATTTACTAAACTTTGAGAAGAGATAACTTGATCTTTTGTGTAAACTGAAAGAATTATTCAAAATTTAAGGGTGTAAATTACCTGCAATAAAATATGAAGTTTTGGGAGAGGCTGTAGCAAATACACAGGAAACAGTTTACTGCATGATAAGGACTCGAACGGACCACATAATAAGAGTAATAAAAACAATACAAGGGTCACTCAGCACAGCTCTGCAAATGGCCAACAGGCGCAGTGAAAATTGAATAGAATGAACCCAAGGTCTGAGGTTTGGACCAAAATGGAAGAGAGAGCACAGCATCATTAACTTGGGCATTTCTAAAACTGTTATTCTTATTGTGTAGAGTGAATTAAATCTGAATGTGAATGACCTATATCACTAGTGAGACAGTCAGAAGACTGGATTCTTGGATATTTAAAGATTAAATAATTAAGTAAAGGTGCCTATGAGATAAAAACAAATATATGAATTATGAAAGTAACCTCTTATATTTTATGACAATCTGTATTATATATATATATGTGTGTGTGTGTGTGTGTGTGCGTGTGTGTGTGTGTGTATGTATATATATATATATATATACATACACACACACACATATGTTTATATTCCTCCCCAAAAGAAAAACCAAATGGCCTTTTCAAGATTCTTATGTCCTTTGAATTACCTGCAGCAGACATTCTGACCTACTAGTTCGGATACTTTCTACTTTCTTGGCTGGTAATTCATTTATTCCTGTTGATTTTCTCCTTATCTGAATGACTACACATTCCCTGTCTCCTTTCCTGATTTCTTCCCTTCCATAATTGTGAATACCCCCCAGGGCTCTGTCATTCTCTCTAGGTTTTTTTTTATTTTATTTCTATGCTATCTCTTTTAATGATCCCATCTTCTCCCATGAGAAATAATTATTATCTCAATGCGAATCACATATATACACATATACAGTTGTATAAATATGTATATACAAATATATATAATGTGTGTTTATCTGCATATGTGTCAACATATATTAACATTATCTAGATTTCCCTAAATTATCTCATGAGTTATAGTCTTGTGCCTCCAATTTCTTACTTGTGATTACCACTTTAATGTCTTGCTGATAAATAAAATAACACATTCTCACATCACTTTCCTCCTCAAAAACTTATATAACCACCTTATTCTGATACATAAGGCCTTCCACAGTCTGATTCTAACTCCCGCTTTAGTTCAAAATAAGCCCTTCATGCACTTTGTAGTCTAGCCTGACTAAACTACTAGCTGTTCTGTGAACTCATCCTGCCCCCATCCATTCACACCGTTTGTCCCCATGATTGAAAAACATTCCCACATTGTCTCCACTTCATAAATATAATCTCAGCTCTAGTGATATCTTTTCCACGAAAACTTCTTCCCTTCCCCTTCTCCTCCCCCTCCCCCCGCTTCAAAAATGTCTTATATAACTTATCAAATTGTCTTAGAACTCCTTCTGGCTTCTCACTTATATCTTATATTGTCTTTCTCTGTGTAGATTTTACATCCCTTCGGGGAGTCTATAATCTGAGAGGCAAGGGCTATATTTATTGTTGTTATTGTTGATGCTGTTCAATCATATCCAACTTCTCATGATCCCATTTGGGGTTTTCTTGGCAAAGATACTAGAGCGGTTTGCTATTTCCTTCTTTCCCTCATTTTACAGATGAGGAACTGAAGCAAACAGGGTTAAGTGACTTGGCAAAGGTGACATAACTAGTAAGTGTCTGAGGCCAGATTTGAACTCAAAAAGAGGAATCTTTCTTGATTCCAGGACCAACATTATTGTTACTATACTACCTAGCTGCCCGAGTACTATATTACTTTTCCTCTTTGAAGCCTCAAAGGTTTTTGCAAATAGAAAAATAAATAAGTTTAATATGTGAGTTTGTTTACATATATATGTGCATGCAAGTATATGTGTACCCATACATATTGCATAAGCACGGCATATATGTGTGTGTGTATATATGTATATATGTATGTATATATATACACATACATACACACATGCTTATATATATATACATATATATGTATATATATATATATCTACATGCATGCATACATATGCTTATAGTACTTACCACATGTTTTCTAGAGATAACCCCTTAAAAGTGGAGGAACAAGCATTATCACTTCAAACCTGAGAGACTAGGAAATCTGTTCCGTCACCCTGTTTCCTAAAAGATATTAAATCCTAGAGAATTTCAGGTGGAGAAATTTTTTTTTCTATTTTTCTATTTATTTTTCTATTGATCTGGCTGATCAAGGCTATCTTATTGTTATTTTTAGGAATCTAATTGGGAACTTCATTCAGAAGTGATCTGAAAATAATAGGATTATAACTTATAAATTCAGGATTCAAAATAACATATGGCAAAATGTAGGGGACCATATTTATTAACTCTGTGCATTTCAACTCAGCTGATACAACCAGACCAAAACTATCACTCCATTACTCACCTCTACCTTACCTTGCATGAAAAAAAATATACAAACTAATAACTGAGAAAGAAAGCAACTCAAAGTGGATAATGGCTTAAATATAACATTTATGCTTTAATAATGAGGAAGCTATATTAGATGACCTCTAAATTTTTTATCATAGGAACTTGCTTTCATTAAAGTAGACATTTCCTCACCCACTACAAGATGGAGCTCATCTAAGATATGTTGATACTTTTGACAGCAGTCAGTATGAGTTAATGTTATAGGGAAAATAAGTCATTGACTGGTATCCAGTCATGTAGGCAAGAATTTTACAATTTTTTTTTTAGGCTTAAACTTAGGCAGTAGACATAAGATTTATCTAGAGCTCAGTACTCAAAGCTATTCTGCTAATATAACCTTTGCAAATCCATAATCATCTTCATAACAGGATGAATCCTTGGATTCAGATTTTAATGGCAACAGATGATTTTCACTTCACTGTGGAAAAATGTGCTTAAAATTGATATATTGGTTATTTTCAGAATTCAATAAATAAATCACATTATTTGTCCATTAAGAAAAAGAATGAATCTATCAAAAAGATTTCATTTTATGAACCTTGATTTTACTAATATAGCTTGATTTCACCATTTACAATTTCTGAGTTATGATATATTTTTTAAATTTGTGAAGCAAAATGTGCATGTTTTATTAAAACTACAGTGAAAGCAGATCAAAAAATGTTTCCCTAAAGTTAAAATAAATCAACAAATTTACTATATCAACTTCTTTCCTCCTTTGGATAATTTTTATAACTCTCTATCAAATGTTATACCATACTTTTTGGAAAATCTCTAATCCAGTAATCATGGCATGTGAATCATCTTGTCCCTAGAAAAGCGACCAATTTCCATGTTACAGATGACTCTTTAGAACTAACTTTCCAATGGATTCTACATATATATAGTCAGTGTAGGTCATGCTAGTGTAATGGCCAGGCTAGTATATGAATAGTTCTTGAAATCATTGGCTGAAAAATGAATACAATTGACTCATGATAAGCTATCAAGAGAAATCTAAGATTTGTTCATGTACTCATTCTCTTTTCTTTCTCCTCTTCCAAACTTCTCTTATTCTCATATGCAATATAAATCTTTCCTACTTTATTATTCTTTTTTCCCTTTCATATTTTGTTTAGCTTTAAAGCATCTGCTAGGTGCTAAACAGAACATGTAAAGTTCCCATCTCTGAAATGACTTTGAGGAACAAGATGAAATAGCTAAAAATATGTTAAAGTATATTACAGTCAAAATGTCAGTTTATGGCAATTTAGGGGAAGATAAAGTTATGTGCAATCTCTCTGTATTTGCTAACTCCTTATAGTTTAATTTTATTGTTTTTTCTTCTTTCTTTACTCTAGCTCACCTCTCCTTTCACCTTTCCCCAAGAACTTTTCAATTTTCCTATTTTCTGTTTTTACATCAGTTTTCTCTTTTTTTTTTCTCCCTTTATATTTCCCTCCCTTCTTATTTCCTGCTACCATCTCTTCCCCTCATCATGTGTTTAGCTTCATTTCTGATATCAGAAATAGTTTTAATTGAACTTAATATTGAAGAGAAGAATGAATTTAATGGAAAGGATCAAATCTTACTAATATGAAGTGGAAATGAAGATTCAAACAGAATTGAGAGCTATTCAATAAAGGGGAGAAATTTGAACTCAGAAAATTCATTTCCACTCTGTATTATTTTAAGCATCATGCCTTTAATTATGATCACTTTCATCATGCTCTCAGATACTAAAAATCATACATTGTCTTCTTTTGCTTAAAGAATAAAGACCAAAACTCTTAGCCTTGCATTTAAGACTTTTAAAATCTATTCCCAAAACTACCTTTTCAACTTTTTCTCTCATTTATCACTTCTTTAAACAGATACTTCAGGCTCATTTTCCCTATTAGACTATAAGTTCCTTGGTGGGGGAAAACAAACAAAAAACAAATAAACAAACAAAAACACTAAGTCTATGCTTTTCTTTGAATCACCAGGGCTTAACAAAGTATTTAACTCCTAGTAGGTTTTTAATAAATGTGACCCTTAATAATTGTCAACTGACAAGCTGATACATATAGCCCTTAATTGCCTGAACACATCTTGCCATTCTTACCTTTGCACTTCAGTTCATTTTATTTACTCTGTTTCCTATAAAATTTAGAGGCCTCTCCTGAAACTTTTCTATTTTCTAAGTTTCTATGGTACATAGTTTGGTGGAGATACATAGAGTCTTCTTCTTCCTTTTTCCTTTCTCAGTTTAAATTCCTTTGGATGAAATCTTTAAAGCCTCAAGTAAACATATTCTTAACAGATTTTGGAAAATGGGCCTTTCATGATAAAAAAGCCTCTTAAATAAAAGGCACAAAAAAAACAGAGAATCATCTGTCATCATCTAGAATGTGACTCAGGGAAATAATATTAGGGAGGAAATGGAGAACTATTTTTATTAATCTAAATTAATTGAAAATTTAAAAAGTTCAAGGCCTATCAAAACTCAGAACAACAAATTCTAGGGTATGAATGTCAGAATCTTTTTTTTTGTTAGATGATATCTACAATTCAATCTTTATCAAAATCCCCACTCACCCAGCCTCTTTCTTTTTCAATCAATCAATAAAATAAAGGTTATTGCTTAAAGAGATTTGGGAATCCACTCCTTCCAAAGTACTCTGTTTCACTTTTGGACACCATTCCAATAAGAAACCTATATTTTAAAGTTTGTACTATGTTCCAATTACTGTTCTAAATGCTGAAGATATAGAAAGAGGTAAAAATAGCTTCTATTCCCTAGAAATGCATCGCCTACTTTTGGAGGCAATTAAAAATATATTTACAAATGGGCAATTCATAAGATAAATAAGAATAATACACTTTAAATTAAATATATTCTTTGGAAATTTGGCAAAATCTATTTATTGCTCATTAGCTAAAATTTCCATGAGATTACCTCCCTAGGTATCTAGCATGTGACTGAATATACATAGGATATACTTAACAAGTTTGGTTGTTTTCTAATTGAACTGCAATCTTTAAAAAAGTCTTTGGCCAACAAAAATCCACCTTGTTTTTCTCCTATCTCCATTCCTCACCTCTCCATTAAGATAAAGAAAAACGAAACCCATTATGAACAAAACAAATCTCCCTCATTGCCCACTTCCAAAAACTATGTCTCAATCTGCACTCTAAATTCATTGCCTCACTATCAAGAGGTGGAAATCATGTTTCATCATGAGTCCTCTGGAGCTGTGATTGCTTGTTGCTTTGATAGGATTCCCAAGTCTTTCAGAGCTGGTTATCTTTACAATATTGTTATTATTGTATCCATGGTTTTCCTGATTCTGCTCACTTTACTCTTCATGAGATCATACAAGTCTTCCCAAGTTTCTCTGAAACCATATTCTCCATCATTTCTTCTACTATAATAGTATTGCATCATATTCCTAGACTGTTTCTTATTTCCCAAATGAGGAGCACCTTTTTTGCTAATTGAATTTCCTAAATTGCCCTAACCTGAAATAAGAAAAAAAAAAAAAAAGAAACCTCCCTGAACAAGATTTTATTCCCAAGGAATATGTGGTGGTAAGGATTTTAATTCAATTCTGGGTGGATCTAATAGCCTCCCAGATGGCTTCCAACTATGAGTCTCTGTTAGCAACACACATTTCCTGAAGGCTGAGGACAGTTATTTGTAAGAATCAGCATTTTTTATACCAAAGAGTAATCAGAGATTGCTTATCAATCTTCAGGAAGTAATTTAATTATGAAGGATATAGCCCCATTAATCTCTCTATATCACCTATATGGGGGCATTTGTTCTGACTGCAATTGCTGGTTTTTTTCCTATTTTAAAGTTAACATGTTGAAAAATGAGAAGAAATGTTAGTTGTCTTTTTTGGGCATCTCAGTAAGTCACTCAACAAATATTTATTAAATGATTACTTTGCGTTGAGCACTGGAAACACAAAGTCAAAAGATGTTCTTTGTCTTCAAGAAGCTATCAAGTCAATTTTCTGCTGCATTGATTGTCCACAGGTTGATATTTAGGATTTCACACATCGGGATTATTCCCATCACTGGATTTCTCCCCTCTGAACTTTGGAATCTTACAAAGTCCAAGCTATCTCCAAGACGCCTTTACTTGAAGCACAAAAGGATTGATATAATAGATTGGGACCATGTGCTCGTGGTTTTATGTGAGTCCTTGTGGGGAGAGTAAGGATAACTCAGGCTCTACTGCTCTTATACCAGCTTTGCATAAGGGGCATTCTGACATCCCTCATCCATTAAAGGTTCATTGCTTCTTGTCCTCTTTTCTGGATCCCAGAAGTGAAAAAGAGTTGAATTATCTAGATAATACTTTCTGTAAACATCCTCAATCCTTGCCCAATAGCCAGTCAAAAGACTCCCCATCTTCCCATACTAAGAGCACCAGAAACAATGAGAGCATCTGTGCATACTCTGACTTGGGAAGTAGGACCCCTCCATTATGTATCCTCATGCATTTCTAGAAGCAGAATCCTTGGTTTTTTACACATAGCTTGATAGCATGTGCAACATAGTCCAAAGACTCAGCTATCTTTGCCCAAGCCCCCATTATAATCACATGTGAGCATATATTATTCCCAATAAAATATGTTTTTGAGATATTTGTTTTTGTTTTTATATCTCTACCACCATCATGGTACTATTTGCTTAGGAATAGGACATCATAAAATCTTATTGAATAAGATTCCCTTAACATGATTATATTTTATAAGAAAAAATTTCATCCTAGGAAATATTCCAGGGTACAATTATGGGTACAAGATACCAAGGATATCAAAGAGCATGAACAGCATTACAGCCTAGTTTCCTGCCCAAATCACTACCTATATCTTATTGTGAATAAGTTTATTAGATTTGTACCATGTTAAGCAATGATAATTCTTCCCTCAGGCTTTTAACAAATTACTGATAACTGTGCATTTCCTTAATTTCCAAATGTATCTCTTCCCTTCCATAGAAGCCATATCTTAACAAGAAATTTAAAAAAAAAAAAAAGCGAAAAGAATCAGTTCAGCAAAATAAACCAACATATCAATCATCTGACAGTATATACATATATGTATATATGTGTGCATATATATTCTATTCCACATGTTTCGTTGTATCCTTTGACCACTTAGTCATTGGAAAGGGACCTGTAGTATTTCAGGTAGCTCTCCTTTTCTTTAAACAGCTTCCTTTTAGTTAGTCACAAATCCAAATTTGACCACAATTTAATACAAACTTTTATTTACCAACCCTGGATGGGATATCACTTAACCATCCAAATCTGGCATTCTAAATAGAGCTGGGTTTTTGTTATGTGTGTGTGTGTGTGTGTGTGTGTGTGTGTGTGTGTGTGTGTGTGTTTACTTTCATACCAAGTAAACAGCCTCCCTCATGAAATTAAGTTCTCATTAGAAAGCACTGAACTATTAACAGGTAGGAAACTGGTTTTACTGTGTTGCATAGGTCCCCAGTCAGATCTACCTGCTGTAGCTTTGAGGATAATTAGTGAATTGAATACTGCTGTTTTGAATAAATCCCCAAATCAAAGCTTAGCATCAGAGGCTGCTTCTAAGTTAAAACACAAAAGATTATTTAGGAGCGATGATAAAATCCTGATTAATTGTTTGATTTTAAAACAATTAGATTAAAATATTGTTTGAAATCATTCATTTTGCTCAGTTGACATTTTAATGCACAAATATAATTACAGACTCTTTAAGGACGCCTAATTTTCACTTTGATATATACGTTGGCAATTGTATATTTGAAATGGAATCATAAAATGGAAAACTTTGTGTTTAATCACGGTGTCAAAAATTATTAGGTAATAACCGCTGGAGAAGAGGATGTGGTAAAAGATACAAAGGCCCATATTTAAAGCATAATTTTTCTAATACTTACTGTGATTTTAAGATGTCATGTCGTCATATGAAGGTTAGCAGGTCAGATACCAAATGGACTTTTTAAAAAATGTTAAGTGATCAATTTACACTCATAAAAGGGTTAAGATTACTGGAAGCTAAAGTCCTCTTTGACCAGTCTAGGTACATCAGTGGAAGGAGAAAAAAAAAAAACAATAAAGGTTTCCCTCTTCTAATTGTACAACCAGCTAAGAAAAAAGTAAACCCAAATAGCTTAAAGGAACATTGCCTAGAATTGTGGGCTTGCACAAAGATCCATTAAAGATCATGAAATTAAGATGTTGACTTCTAGAATATATTATTTAAAAATGTATTTCATTAATCCTGCCACAGTTCCTATGTTTCTCCTCTGTAAGCTAAATCATAGCCTTCCTCCCCACAATATTCATGTCATACTGCTGGGTTGTAGCTTTGAAGAGCATCATCTTTGGACAAAACTGATTTATGTTTCAAATGGGATTTTCAACTTTTGTAAATTGTGGCTGATTCAGAAAGTTTTTTTTTTAAATCTGACATAAAAAGAAAATAGGGTGTTCCTTTTTGTTGATTCAAGATATGGGTCTGAAAAACAAAGCTTTGAGGAATGAATAAGCCAAAAAATGGCTTGATTCTAGGTATTTTAATAGCACATCTAGATTTGCTACATTTGAAATGTGGCATCAGATATCTGGTATCCAATATATGTGTTCAGCTAGATGAGGACTTCTGAACCAAAAGATGATCATTAACGTGTCCTACTTTATGCCCTGGGTGCATTCCTGAAGCATTGTGTGTGATGGCTTTTTAAAAATATGTTGCATGAAATGTTAAGAGACTCTGGGAAAATGGGCATACTGGAACCCTGTTGATTAAGCTCTGAAATGGTCCAACTATTCTGGAAAGCAATATACTAGACCCATATCCCAAAGAAATGAAAGGAAGAGCAAAAGGACTTATAGGTTCAGAAATATAGATGCTCCTTTTGTTATAGCCAAAAATTGGAAAATAAATGAATAGCCTCCTACAGGGAATGGCTTAAGAGCTTATACTATCTTGCTTGTTTTGTGTATGTTTGTATCTGTTAGTGTATTTCTTCATTAGAATGTGAGCTCCTTGAGAGCAAGAACTATTTTTAGGTCTTCCTTTGTATTCTCAGTGCTTAGTATAATACCTCATATCTAATGAGTGCTTAATAGAATTCTTGTTGATTAATTGGCTGAATGGAATAGAATATCATTATGCCATAAGAAATGGTGAAGTTTCAGAGGAAACTGGAAAAACCTTTGTGACCTAAAAAAAACAAATTGAGTTAATGAAAGCAAGTTATACAGTGACAACAACACTGTAGATAAATAACAATTTGAAATAGTTTTAAACTTTCATTAATGTAATGATAAAGCCATGATTCCAGAAGATTGAAGGTAAAACATATTACACATCTATTTCCAGAGAGGTTAGGACCTTAAAGTAAAGAGAGAGATGTTCTTTTAAGCATGGCCAATGAAATAATTTGTCTGCTGCCTTTTAAATGTTTATGGCAAAGATTTTTATTTTTTTATTTGGAGGCATTGGTTTGTTTGTTTTTGTGGTGTTTTTGTGGTTCAGTGAATAGTTTAGGGGATAGTGGAAGGGATAGATTATAAATTTTCATAGAAATAAACTCACTTCTTTAAAATACCTTTATTTTATTGTAATTTTTGTAAATATCTTCTCAGATATCTCACATGTGTATACTAAAATCTACTAATATGAGAGCAAAAGTTGTGGTTCAGAGAAAAATTTGGGGAATCAATAGATAATATCCATGAGGATATGGTTTAGATAATAAATTTAGATAAAAGCTTCTTAAACTCTAGGTCACCAACCCTATATATGGTCACATAACTAAATGTAGGGATCAAAAAATTGTGGTTGATTTATTTTATTTTTATATGCTTATATACCTGGTGTTCAATAAAAATTTCTCAGGCAAAAAGGGGTCACCAATGAAAAAAGTTTAAGAAATGCTGATTTACAAACTGTGCATACCCTTTGATCCAGCAGTGTTACTATTGGGCTTATATCCCAGAGATCTTAAAGAAAGGAAAGGGACCTGTATGTGCAAGAATGCTTGTGGCAGCCGTCTTTGTAATGGCCAGAAACTGGAAACTGAGTAGATGCTCATCATTTGGAGAATGGCTGAATAAATTGTGGTACATGAATATTATGCAATATTATTGTTCTGTAAGAAATGATCAACAGGATGATTTCAGAAAGGCTTGGAGAGACTTACACAAACTGATGCTGAGTGGAATGAGCAGGACCAGGACATCATTATTTACTTCAACAATGATACTATATGATGATCAATTCTGATGGACCTGACCATTTTCAGCAATGAGATGAACGAAATCAGTTCTAATGGAGCAGTAATGAACTGAACTAGCTACACCCAGCAAAAGAACTCTGGGAGATGACTAAGAACTATTACATTGAATTCGCAATCCCTATATTTTTGCCCGTCTGCATTTTTTGATTTCCTTCACAGGCTAATTGTACACTATTTCAGAGTCCGATTCTTTTTGTACAGCAAAATAACGGTTTGGACATGTATACTTATTTTATACTTTAATATATTTAACATATATTGGTCATCCTGCCATTTTAGGGGAGGGGGTGGGGGGAAGGAGGGGGAAAAATTGAAACAAAAGGGTGGCAATTGTCAATGCTGTAAAATTGCCCATGCATATAACTTGTAAATAAAAAGCTATTAAAAATTAAAAAAAAAGAAAAAAAGAAATGCTGATTTAGATGGCAAGACTCTTACAAAAAGATAAGTTAATGAGTAAGGGAGACAGAGATAGAGTTCACAAATGGCCATAAGAAGCAAGAAGAATACTGTTTCCCCAAATATGACCAATAAGTTTAAAGATATGAAAGAAAATATAGCCAGTCCTACACGAGATGTCCAGGAATGCAATGTCAACAAAAGAAAGTCGTTTCAATGAACACAAGAAAATCAAAAGAGCAAGAAAGGAAAAAAAGTTCAAGATTAAAATAGGTTTGTTGATTATGGATCAGTCTTCCAGAGATCACTGTAGAAATAGCAGCTGGATCTGGAATGGAACCTTGGAAAAGCAGGATTGACCGAGATGTCAACAAAGGAGCAGGCAGCTGGGCAAGGGCAGCAGGATTTATATATTGGGAGCCATACTTTCAGTCTTTCTCAGTTTATTACACTACTAATTTCCTTTAACGTATTCTTCCACTCAACCTCAGCTACAATCAAAGTCTAACTCATCATCACCCTTGAGAATTCCACATCCATGATCAGAAAGTTGAAATTGCTTTATCTGATCATAATTGTTTATTATTCCACCTTTCTCTATGCCTAACAATCCCTAACCATGTTCTTCATCTTTATCATTACCTCCAATTACTACATTCCTCAGTTAATTTCCAAACCATCATCATTGACTTCACTCTCCTTCCAACCCCATTTTGACCCCATAGTGAATCACTTCAGCTCTTCTCTATACCTGAATTTTATCCTACTGTCAATTGTGTCTTGCTAAAAATCATATTATTCTAACCATTCTTATCTTTTGGTCTTACGCACATGCTCCTGAATAGAGCTCTAGAAAATCACAAAACTGTGATGACTGAATCCAATACAAATTTAAATTCTATAATTTCACAGCAACAAGGAAATCATTTTATACTTCTCTAATCAATTTCCTAACCCATTTGCTCCAATA
This sequence comes from Antechinus flavipes, assembly GCF_016432865.1. NCBI lineage: Eukaryota > Metazoa > Chordata > Mammalia > Dasyuromorphia > Dasyuridae > Antechinus > Antechinus flavipes. The sequence continues at coordinate 31,198,432 of NC_067398.1, forward strand.
ACTATTCTTAACCACTTCATCCTTCCTTAAAGAGTTGGATACTATGACAATATAGAATATTCCATCTCCCTTTTCCATATTTTTTATTGGCTGGCTCCCAGGCCAGGAATTGGTTCCCTCCTTTCTTGAAGGTTCACTCAACACCACCATCTACATTGTTTTTTTTTTTTTTAATTCCCCCAAGTGCTAGTTTCTCCCTCCCTCCCCAACTATCATGTCTTTCTCTTTTATATGTATTAGACATATATATATGTATTTATCATGTCTATAGTTACTCCCCCCAGATCACCAGGAAAACTGATGTCAAGTTTGATGACAGATATTGTTTCTCTTCTGTCTTTTTAACTCCAAAACTTGCATGGTGTTTATTCCTTGATATATGCTCACAATTGAATCGTTCATTAAATATTATCTCTTGTTTCTGAGACACACAAATGAAGAGCATAGGGAGAAAAAAGATGCTTCTGACCATTGGACCATATGCCTGTCATTAATCTATGCTAACTCCAAAGAGAGATGGAAAGACTGTGTCTCTATCATGACAAAACATCCAAAGGCAAAGCAAAATTCCCAGTCAATCATCTGGATGTTTTGTTTACCTGACATGTGTTATCCAGATTCTTCTGAGCATCCAGATGATGGGCTGAATTGTTCTCTTTGCATCTGGATGTTTGGCATTGTGTAGACACAATTAAAGACAGAGTGTTAATTTTTCACAGCTGCTTAGAATAACATAATTTTTAAGTATTCTTACATTTCTATGTAGACAATTCTTAAAGTAGGAACAGGCTTAAGTATGCAGGGAGAGAAAGGGACCAAATGCTAAAACAGAGTCAGACAGCTCTATTTTACAGATATACTCTAGACATTATTTTCCTGGTTTAACAAGGAAAGCAAATGTTCGTTCATTGTTCTTATATTTTATTTATATAATTCCATATGCCCAGATATCTGGAAGTCAAATAAAATCAACAAAATTATGAAATAATTACTATGTCGTAACATTGTGCCAAACACATGATATATAAAAACAAATGCAAGTGCCTGCCTTCAATAAGCTTAAACTCTGCTAAAAACGTCCATAATATTGAATTTCATCAGAATACATGTATTGTTAAAAAAAAGTTCAATTAACTGAATTATTCAAATATGTAAATGGAATAAAGCCTATCTAACCTAAAGTAGGGTTAGGTAAAACTTTGGTAGCTTAAAACTTTTAAACTTTTGAAATACCTTATATTAAAATACAGTCAATCAAATATGTTTTCAAATAAGTTCACAGATTCTAGATAAGAATTCCTGGTAGAGAGTATTCCTAAAGAAGAGTGAAATTTCAAGGATTTAGTTTTGTTTGTTTGTTTGTTTTTACCATAACATGTGGCACAAGGAATAATACTTTATAATACAACTCGACATAGAAATATTGTGTGATACTTTACTATTCTTTCTAGGGACCTAGTTGTCCTTCCCAGTTTTGTGTCATCATCAAAGATGATCAATGCATGCATCCAAATTACTGGCTGTTTTTAAACAGCACAGAAACAAGGTCAGAATCTTAGGGAACCATGTGGTATCAAAAAAGTAATTGGTTTCTTTGTATCTCAGTTTCTTGAATGTTTAAAAAAATGCAATGTTTATTTTTTTCTCTTTTCTGTTTTTACTTAGTCTTTTGTATTTTATGAGATTTTATTTTTCAAGAACTATTACGGATATAAATATTGTTAACTCCTTGTGAAAACTTAAAATCATAAACACATGAAAATAGATCCATCAACTATTTCTGCCAATACTGAAAAAAAGTTATCCTTTGGGAGAGGATTCTGGGAAGATGGCAAAGTAGGTCAAAAAATTCCAAACTCTCCAAATTTCTCCCAGAAACAAGACAAAATAATGTTCAGGGCAAATTTAGTTCAGAGAGATACTAGGAGTGAAGTTTGTGTGTAAAGTATAAACACTTCAGGCTATCTCTGCTGAAACAGCAAGTATCCAGTCTTGGGGCTGAGATTGGGAGGTAACCTCAGCCCCTATTTTCACCTGTAAAACAGTGTGAGGAGTCAAGCCTCTGAGATGTGAAGATTGAGTAATCCAGGCTCAGCTGTGCTGCTGAGATGTGGTTCTGTGTAAGGAGGAACCAGCCGGGGGCCTGGTGGATGCAAAAATAGTGGCAAAGGTACTGACTGCAGACACTTAAAGGAGGATGAAATTTTTGCATTTGGTTTCCAGGCCCAAGAGGAAAACTGAAGGAGAACCTGAAGTCAGAGTCTCCATCCTCCACACATCAAGTTTGGAAGTACACCAATAATGTACCATAATTTTATTTAATTTTAGCAAGCAAAGATGAAAGAAACCAGTCACAGAAAGTTATTATGGGAATCGAGAAGACCAGGATTTAGAGAAGGATACTGAAGCAACAAAAAGCCTCTCCTATCCCAAAGAGTAATGTTAAATGATCACCTGTCCAAAAATTATTCACAGAAAAACTCAAAAGGAACTTTAAAAAACAAATAAGAGAGATTGAGGAAAAAACTAGAAAAATAAAAAGAACAATCCAAGAAAAACAAGAAATAATTATGAAAAGAAAGTCAACCAACTGGAAAAGAAGTTCCAGAATCTTAAGAAAGAAAATGACTCCTTGAAAACCAGAATTGGACAAGGGGAAGCCAGTGGAGTGATGAGACCAAGAAATAAAAAAAAAAAAAAGAAGAAGAACAAAATATGAAGAATGAAAAATAAAAGCGAATGTACGATACCACATAGAAAAAAAAATTGTTCTGGAGAACAGATCAAGAAGAGAAAACATAAGAATAACTGGACTACCAGAAAGTTTTATATGCATATATATATATATATATATATATATATATATATATATATATACACACATATATATATATACATACATATATACATATAAAACTATATATAGTTTTATATAAAAATTATAATATATATATATATATAATATAATATTATATATATATATATATATATTACAAGAAATAATTAAAGGAAATAGTCCTGAAGTGTTAGAAGAAGAGAGGAAAATAGAAATAAAAAAGCTCCACCTATCACCACTTGAAAGAGATAAGATTGGAAACATCATATTGGAAACAATCCCAAATGTCATATAAGAAACAATATACAGGAGCATCATAATCAAATTCCAAAAATCCCAATTCAAAGAGGAAATATTATGAGCAACAAGGAAAAAAAAAACACAATCAAATGGAGCTATAACTAAAATCACACAAGACCTTGCAAGCAGTGGCTACATTAACAGACCACAGGTCTTGAAACACTATATATCACAAAGCAAAAGAACTTCAATTGTGGCCAGAAATAATCATACTCAGAAAAGTTAGGCATAATCCTGAACGTAAGAAAAAAGATATTTAATGAATTCCAAAATTTAGGGATTTTATTGCAAAGTGATCTGAACTTAATTGAATATTTGACATGTATGATCGAAGAGATATATAAGGTAAACATCAAAGACTAATTTTAAGGTATACAATAAGGAAAAACTCTTTATGTTTTATAAATGGAAATGTTAACCATATATCTAAGATTGTCATTCGTAATTGGGTAGTTCAAAAGAAAGATTGGAATAGAGCTGAGTATGATGAGATTCTAAAAATCAAAACTGTCAGAAAAGGTAAAAAGCATAATTATGCTAATGAGGTACAAGAGTAAGAACTGACATAGATGCTTTAGATGGGAATTTGGCAATACTACTCTCATTAGGAATGGGGTAAGAGGGAAATTTTCATATATATCTAGAAGAGTTTAAAAGTTTTCTAAGTTTATAAAGAAATAAGGGGAAAATAGGAAAGGAGGGAAGTATAAAAGAATGTATAAGCAGAAAAGGAAAGAGTATGTAGATTAATAGGAATGGGATTAAGAGGGAAGGAAAATGTATAGAGAAAGGATATGGGAGGGATTCTGGTTGAGGATTGAGGGTAGATTAGTAAAAGTAGATTAAGCGAGGTAGCAAAGTCAAAAGTTGATTGGTTGCTTGTTGTCCTTCATTCTCAAAGAGGAACAAAATAACCTCACTTTACTAGAGTCATGTTACAGTGTGTCCAACTGTGGCTGATCAGACCAATATGAGCTCGGAATGCTCTGCCACAGCTCAGACACAAATAATCCCTATGAACACTTTGGGTGGCTTCTCTAACTCTGCATCTCACATTTCTCCTGAGTTAATTTAATTCTGCTTTGCTTACACAGCGCAGCACCTTCTCTGATAAGGGCAGACATGCTGGGTGGTCCAGTGTCAGTGTCTTCCGTGTCATACAATCAATTCTAAAGTTCTTAAGAGACATCTTAAGAGTGTCCTTGTATTTCTTTTTCTGATTACCTTGTGAGCACTTGTCCTATGTGAGTTCTCCATAAAATAATTTATTTTTAGCAAGTGTACGTTTGGTATTCAAACAATGTGGCCAGTCCAAAAACAGAGGAGGCAGTAGGGAGAGGAAATAAGAGATACACACAAGCATAATAATATTGATCAGGAGTAGAGTTTATTAGAAGAAAAAAGGGTAGTAACCCTTGATCTCAAACAAAAGTAAAACTAAAATAAATTTACTCAAAAGAGACAAGTAAGGAAAATATACTAGATGTTAATCATATTAATAAATATTGTTTTAGACTATTTAAAATGACAAACAATAGAGGTTGAAATATTACTGTATGTAGAAAATGATTAGTGGTGAATTTAGAGAAAAAGAGGATGAACAAATATAATATGGCCTTATACAGGTATGTGTATATATATATATATATATGTATATACATATATACATATATATATGTGTGTGTATGATTATTGATATTTGTATGAGTGTGTGTGTATAATTATATTTGCATTTACTTGTAGTCTTCTTGGGGGGCATTGAAGGTAATGAAAAGGGAAAAAAAGAATTAACAAGGAAACAAAAGAGAACAAAAGAAAATCTACAAAGAAGTATAAAGATGGATAGTTTTGAAGAAATATAAAAATTTTAATATTTTTATACAGACTTTCTTGAAATGGAAATTTATTGTTTCATATTTTGAATCATTTCTTATATTTTGCTTTTTATATGTCAATTTTCTTTTTTTTTCTTTTTCTATTTTTTCTTTTTATTTGTTTTAAATAAGCAAAATAAATAGAATTAAAAAAAAAAGTTTTCCTTATCCCTTTTCCTCCTCCTCCTTTCCTTAGATAAATCTATTATAATAAGCCATTATTCAAAATTAAGAACATAGTGTTTTTTTCTTTCATCAATTGACTTCTCTTTCCTAATAAGTATAAATTAAGAGAGATTATATGACTGAGACAGTAGCCATTAGTTAGCCATTATTAAGAAGAGCTTAAAGATAGTATTTCAGAGTATTGCATTAGTTCCTAGAAAGGTGAGGTCATTTCTGAATATTCCAGATTTGGAGGGGAGTAATAGCTTTTGAACATGGCCTTGAGAGAAGTATAAGTTACTTTTCCTTAATACATCAAAATGATTTATGACTATGAGATTTTGTCCATGGATAATACTTGCATTATATACATGTATATGTGTATGAATTGTTTATATTTACATATAGACACAATATATAGGTATGTGTATATACATTGTGTATATTTATATATTATATGTCACAAACATATTACAAATAAAGGTGCATATTTTATATACAAAAGAATATATATGCATACATGTGTGCATGTATGATATGACACATACATATCACAATGGATATAAACATCAAGTATATGTGTATATATATGTATATATGTATAACTTGGTTAAAAAGACAAAATTGAAACAATACTGGAAGAGAACAAGCAATACAGAGATAAATAATTGGAAAATAAATATAACGTAATTTCAGAGAGGAGATAAGGATATAAGGAAAGTAACTGAGAAAATACTTAGAGGCTTTATTTAGAAGTGTCACTTGACCTGAACCTTGAAGGAAGTAATGCTTTTCCTACAGGGAAAGTTCAAGGCCTTACAATTATGGAAAATAGTTGCTCTATCTACAAGTACTTGTTAAACACCAACTATATGACAGGCATTATGCCAAATATTTAGGGACATAAAGAAAGTCAAGAATACACTCTCTGCCCTTTAGGAATTCCCATTCTTTAGGGAAGGCCATATATAAACAATTGTAGACAAAGAAGATATGTACCACATAAATAGAAACAAATTTCAAAAGGAAGGCACTAGGAGCAGTGGTAGGGGTACCAGAGTGGGTAGGGTGAGAGTGGAGTAGAAGAAAATAATTAGAAAGACCTTCACAACATTTGAGATGAAGCTTGAGGAAAGCCAGGAGAGTCAGGAAGAAGAAATTAAAGGAAATAAAGTTAGAGATACTCTAAACAAAGACGAGGAGGGAAGATATGGAATGTCATGGAATAGCAAATGGATTCAGTTTTTTTGACAGGGAAGTTGTTGTTGTTGTTGTTTTTCTTTGAATTTAGGGTATATGATAGGAAACAATGTGAGATCATTATAGAGAGATTGATGCCAGACTGGGGAAGGCTTTCAGTTTAGACTGCAACATTTGTTTTATTCTAGGGGCATCAGCAAACTACTAAAGCCTCATCATTTTGCTCTTTTGATTTTATGTCCTTTGAATTCCATATACTATAGAATAATATTCAATCAATATAGTAGATTTTGTGAATACAAGTTTTGAAATTTTCACAACCTCTTTAGTCAATACTAGTTGATTGAAAATGATAGATATATGAAAGAATCAACATGTATTTATTAATTGATTATATACCATGCACTATATTAAGAATTGTGGATCCAAAGGCCAAAATGAGATGACCTCTGCCCTCAAGAATCTTTCATTCTATTCATAGAAAGATGATTCATATTATTGATTTTTAGATGAATTGCCCATGTAGTTCTATATTTACATCTGCCCTTTGAAAATATAAAGTCCTTAAAGGCAGGCTTTTTTCTTTTTTACTTTTGTTGTTGTATCCCCAGCTCTTAGCACAGTGCCTTTTCCGTTAACTGGTTGATCAGAAGAATGATCAGAATTTGCTCAGGAGAAAAAAAAGACATTCATAAAAATATGAATATTACTTTCATAAAAAAATTCTCACTGAAATATTTATAAAAGTATCTTGAAAACTGTCTAATGAGCAAACATTGCTCATTAGTGAAACAAAAGCCTTGTAAGATAAAGCATAGCAATTAATTTTCAAAAACAGTGATTTCAGAGTCAACTTTTGAAATAAACTTCATAATAACTCAAAATGACAAAAGAATCATCCAGTTTAAAATTTAACAAACATCTTTGGGGGATTTCTATTTCTCATGAAACTACTGAAGTTCTGGGAAAGCAATTGTCCCGTTGCACTTGCTGTCCTCTTTCCATTTCCATCAATAAATGTTCTCAGTAGAATCTGGTAAAGTTAAGTCTTATATCTCTCTCCTCTGCTTTTCATTGCTTCCTTCCATTATGAGTTGATACTGTTTATAGCTTTCTAGAACCACTCCATCCACAATATTTTATAAGTATAAAAAGAGATAATGAATCAGATTTTTTCCCCTATTCTTTTATTCTTAAAGTAGAATTACACAAGGAAAAATATATACCAACTACAACTCCTTGAAAATGGTAGATGGTATGCTGAACTTGGGGAACAAAATTTTGTCCAATTTGATTAAAATGTAGAGTATATGAAATATAATGTGAATTAGTTACAAAAATTAATGGATTATTAAATAGCTATTTTTGATTGGCAACTCCAACAATACGTCCCAAATATATCTTATTAATACCCTGTCTAATAATTGATGAACAGTTGCCATCATGAGATACATACATACACACACACATACATACACATACACACAAACACATTTGTCATTTTATATTCAACTATATGCACTATAGATCTTTGAAAAATGGTTCTTCCATATTCATTATGCAATCCTTCATTTATTAATAGTGCCATGATCCTTGTAAAACTATGACAAGTTCACTATTTGGGATGTATACATCATTTATCTTCTAGTTGATTAGAAACCTTTTCTGTAGGATTGACTAAGTCTACTCTTTACATGAAATGGAATGGAACTAAAACTTTATCTATGAGATGAGGATACAACCAGTTGAAATTTTGAAAATTTCTGAGAGATCATTATTTTCTTCCTCCACAACACATCAATACTACTACTAATAAAGTGAATGTGAGAAGAGTTGTCAAAAATATCTAAGAAAATTATAATTAGAAAGAAATTATTTGGTCAATAAAATAGACATCTAGAAGATATACAATCTACTTGTTCCCTAATACCAATGGTTAAGTACAAACATGATGCTGCTATCCTGTTATTTCCAGTTTAATGGTAGAAAATGAGACATTTTTAGGTCAGACATGGTTAATAAATAGAGCCTTACATGGCTTTACAATAGAAAGGATGTACAACAAAGATACTCTGATACTTAATTAAAGTAGACATGCTCCCATATTACTTTCTTCAGCAAGATAGAGTATGATGACTTTTGTATAGTCTTTAGATATCCATGAAGACCAAATGACAACAAGCCCATACCAGTGGCAACCTTTCTTCCACTAGGTGGCTATGAAAGTATGTCAACAAAGGCAACAAGGGCACTGGAAATTTCTACCTTTTAGAAAAAAAAAATCTAGCCTAACCCAGGATATAGGAGACAGAGGTGAACCATGTAGACCTTAATCTGAGCATATTGTCCAATATTAAATGACTTAGAGGAAAGTCCTTAGCCCATTGAAAATACCCCACTGTGGGGGATTCATGGGAGGACATGAACAAGATATATACAAGATAAGTAGGAATGAAAGGATCACAATTTATATAGTTATATGTACTATTCATAATGATAAAATCATAGATTCAATGAAGTAGTAAAGGTGAATATCACTTAAATAGTTCGACTAATTTTTTTCATGTAACTGAAAATCTAATATACTGACAACAAAATATTAATTTTCAAGGAGGGGAGGTAGTGTTATGAATTTGGTAATCATATTGTCCTAACCAAAAATCCACACCTATGATTTGACAAATGATATTTCTTTTATAATAGCATTCCCAAAGTATATTGTATTTTCTTAAACTTTAGACCATATGAAAAATATCAGATATGTATTCTTATGTTTATTAATCATTACAATAATATCTTGAACTTTATATATCCTATTAAATACACATGACTTTCCAATATTATCTCTTTCTTTGTTCACCACAAACCTTCATGATAGTGAGGACAATAACGATTATCCTCATTTTGCCAGTAAGGAAATGGAAGCTTGCAAAGAAGTCACTTGACTCCCTTTACAAGGATCTTTCTCCTCTACCAATTGCTGCTCAGATACCAATACTATTACCAAAATTAACTCAGTAAATATCTTTTGGTAGTGACATTATGATAGGTCATCACGATTCTTGTCTTTTCAAAGCTGTTTTTTTTTTATTCAACATGGCTATTTCTATATAAATTTTTCTCATTCTTCTCATTTCAGCCTTTATCAGTTAATATGCCTTCCCAAGTTTCTCTAAAACTGTTGCTTTCATCATTCATTAGAGTGCAGTAATATTACATTACATCATTTCATACCTTGTTTAAGCATTCTTAAATTGATATTCATGCTTTTTCTTTCCAGTTTCTTACTACAACCAAAAATAGAGGCTAAAAATATTTTTAGATATGCCTTTTTCTTCACTTCTAAATCTAAAACATTTTAACATATCTATTGATAGTTTGAATTTCTTCTTTTGAGATTTTTCAGTTCTTATCTACTAACCATTTCTCTATTGGAGAATGATTCTTTTTCTTATATATTTAATTACATATCTTGGAAATTAAATAAAGCTTTTTTATCCAATTTTTATCCATAGATAAATTTTTATTTTATCCATAGATTTTTATCCAATTTATTATGGGATTTTTTTCTCATTTTAACTTCATTAATTTTGTTTATGCTGTCTTTTTAATTTTATACAAAAAAGAACTATTCAATTCATCTTTTATGTCTCTTGTTATGAATTCTTTTCTTATTCATAATTATAAATATATTTTCTTTCTTACTCCTGTAATGTATTTATAATATACTTAAGTCTATGATCATATTTTTGAGCTTATTGTGATTTATAATGTGAGACTATTGTCTAAGCCTAATTGCTTCAATACTATTTTAAAGTTTTCTTAGAATTTTTTGTCAATTAATAAATCCTTAATTTAGTACTTGGGGTTATTGGTTTTATAAATACTATGTTATTATGCTCATTTGCTTCAACATGTTATATAATTACTTCATTCCATAAAACTGTTTTCTTTTTTAACCAGTTGCAGATAGTTATATGGATACTAATTTTTATATCATTTGGGATTTGGTGCCATTAAACTCTCTTTCTACTTGTTTCTTTTCACTATTTTTCTTTAAAAAGCTGTACCTTTTGTTTCTGCAAATATATCTTGTTACTTCTACTTCTATTTCTCTAAAGTAAAACCATTGGTAATTTGATCATATGATAATGAATAACTCATTAAGGTACTACTGTCATTTTTATTATATAACCCCACTAGGAAAAATATGTATATGTATACATTCTTATAGATATATATGTTTATATATTCATACATATATACATACACACATGTCTATATATGAATATGAGTACCTATATACAAAAATGCACATACCTTTTCTATTTTTTAGAGCTGTCTTTATTTCTATAAAGGGTTCACAGTGGTATTCATATAATTCTGCTATTCATCTTGGTATGTAGCTCCATTTTTTTTTTTTTTAGTGATTTTAAATGCCTCACTTCTGAAGTTTCCATTGGTAATATGTAGAAAGCTTTATTAATTGTATGGGTTTATTTTATAGTTTGCTACTTTGGTATAATTTATTTTTTCAATGAATTATTGATTATTCTACAGAGTTCTCTAAAAAAAATTACACCATGTATAATATGATCTAGAAATCTAGGCTGTACACATACACATACACACACACATACACAGAAATATTTGCATTTATAAAAAGTTCTATTTTTGAATAGCAGAAGTTAACTAATTTTAGTTTCTTCTTTGTCTATGCTTATTCCTTCAATTTATTTTTCTTATCTAATTGCTATAGCTAGATTTTCTAACACCATGTAAATTTACAATGTCCAAGGGCATCCTTGTTTTACCCCTGATATTGTTGGAAAGGGCTCTAATTTATCTCCATTATACATAATTCTGGCTCTTTGTTTTAGATCAATATTATTTATAACATATAAGAAAGATTCACTTATTCTAAGATTTTTAGTGCTTAAAAGAAATTTTAAATTAATATTATTTTATACAGAAGATTCTTAAGAAATTCTCCCAAAACTTTATCCATCACATCCTCTTATTTTATATGATGGCACAATTGTATTCCATAATATCTGGTTTTTCAATGTTAACTGTGACTTTTTTCTTGCTCTCTCAGATTTCAGCCTAAAATCTAATTCATCAAGTCACTCAGGTTTCTGCCAAAAACATTCTTTCTGGCCTACTTGAGGTGTACTTAGTTCTTTGCTGGAAGGCCATTGTTATAGTATTGTAAGGCATGTCCAGGAAAACTAAACTTGTTATTCCATCCCAAACTACACAATGAAGTTAGTCAAATAGTTTTCTTTGAATTTTTTCAAGTCAGACCCTAAAGATTAGAGATTGGAAAATGATGGCTGATGTTCAACTTTGTTCAATAGTCAATAAATGTCATGAATTCTTTTTATCGCTTTTAATAAAGACCTCCTCTGTGTCAAAGACCCCTAAGAACTGACACAATACAAAATTTAGGAGATGTTTTTATGTTATTCCTCACTTTTTCAATCTTTATATAAATTTAACTATTTAAAACATAGTAGTTTAAAATTTGCATGTGATAAAATATCACAGTCTTTGATAGTGTCTATTATAGCAAACAACAATAGCAACAAAAAAGGCTTAATAGAGGAGGGCTCCTTTTATTCTTTAAGCAAATGAATGAGCACTGAGGAGGGAGAAATGAGAGATGGTTGTGTTCCAAGGAAGGAACAGAGGAATAAGCTAAGGAATTGACAGTAGAATTGGATACTTGCCACCTCTCTTTTAGTTGAGAGAGCCTTAGTAAGCTTTCTGCCAATTTAGAGCACAATAGACCTCTTTGCATACCTGATGGTATGCTGGATAACAGCCCTGGCCTCAAGAAATCTAGGCTGTACACACACACACACACACACACACACACACACACACACAGAGAGAGAGAAATATTTGCATTTATAAAAAGTTATATTTTTGAATAGCAGAAGTTAAACAACTAAATATATTATTTATGAGCTCATCTATTTCAATGAGAAATGTTTTCTTTTATTGAGCAATCCATTGCCACCAAGAGTATATATATAGCAAATAAGTAATTCAATGAACATTATATAACCATAAGGGTACTGTGATTTTATATTTAACCAAAGAGCTGAAAATGTTTGTTTTTCAGATATTACCCAATTCATCTTCATAATCCTGTGACATAGGATAAGATTCATTCATTACACCTTTTCACGTAAAGAAATAGAGGTAAAGAAATTAAAAAGTAGCCTAGGGAATTACTGGCAAGCTCAGGCATTGAAAAAAAGGTGGTTTAGTTCTATATGATCATTTAAAATACCAAATGCCTCATTACTTTGGAACATGTTGAATCTCCCAAAACATATACTCTTTGAAGATATGTACTGCTATTTTTGTTTCTGTATTCTGTACCCACCACTGTGCCTTGGCCTCAGTAGGTGATTAATAATTGCTTTCTGAATGTTATTCTGTCAAAGGGCCCAATTGAAAAGTAGACTTGACCTTGGAAGAACAGAGGTGAATAATATTTAGGGAATTAATTAAAATAAAAAATACAAAGGATGGTGACTTAGCTGTACCAGCCTAAAAGTATATTATAAAACAACAGTATCAAAACCATTGGGTATTGACTAAGAAATAGAGTGGTAAATCAGTGGAATAGATTAGATACATATGACACAATAATCAAGGCCAATAGCAATCTAATATTTGATAAATCCTCAAACTCCAGTTTTTCAGGTAAGAACTCACTATTTGACAAAAATTGCTGGGAAAACTGGAAAATAATATGTCAAAAACTTGACCTACTTAGATCTACGTTTCGCACCCCATAACAAAAAAAAAAAAAAAAAAAGATCAAAATTGGTATGTGATTTGGGTAGAAAGAATGATAAATTAGGAGAAAAGGGGATAATTTGCTTATCAGATCTTTAGAGAAAGGAGGAATTTGTGACCAAAGAAGAACTAAAGAACATTATGAAAGGCAAAATGAACAACTTTGATTAAATTAAAAAGAATTTCCACAAATAAAACCAATAAAAGCAAGATTAAAAGGGAAGTACACATCCTAGCTGTGTGACCCTGGGCAACTCACTTAACTCCAATTACCTCAGGAAAAAAAAAGGAAGTACAAACTTGCAGGAAAAAAAATCTTTACAGTCAGTGTTTCTGATAAAGGTCTCATTTCTAAAATATATAAAGAACTGTATCAAATGTATAAGAATACAAGTCAAGCCCCAGATGATAAATGGTCAGAGTATATGAATAATTATCAGATGATGAAATTAAAACCATCTATACTTATGTGAAAAAAATGCTCTAAATCACTATTGATTAGAGAAATGAAAACTCTGAGATACCAACTTACACCTCTTAGAGTATCTAAGATAACAGGAAAAGATAATGAAAAATGTTGGAGGTGGCAAGGGAAAACTGGGACACTTGTGCATTTTTGGTGGAGCTGTGAAATGATCCAACTATTCTGGAGAGCAACTATGTCCAAAGGGCTATAAAACTTTACATATCCTTTGATCCATCAGTATCACTACTGAATCTGTATCCCAAGGAAATCATAAAGAAGGGAAAAGGACCCACATGCAAAATGTTTGTAGCAGTTTTTTTTTTTTGTTGTTTTGTTTTTTTTGTTTTTTGTTTTTTGTTTTTTGTGGTGGTAAAGAATTAGAGAAAGAGATGCCCATAGAGGGCAGAACTTTGGAGAAGTATACTTGAAACAAGATGGTAGCTAAGTGGAATTGATGAGACAATAGTTATCTAGTTCATATATACTTAGTACTTAGCATGGTGATGTAATAGTTCTACTGTTGATGTAATTATAATAGGGTATTTAAACTGAGGACAAAGTCAGTCACACACATTCTATCTTTGATCAGCCTCCTGGTGGCTCTCCTGCCTCCTGCACTATGGGGGAGAGTGGTTCATACTGGGAGACTGAAGGAGACAAAAAAGACTTTGGACTCTATTTCTGACCATTCTCCTGGTGTATCCTGCTGAGACCAAGGCTAGTCCCAAGGCCCTCCAGAAAGCTAGCCCAGACATTGCATTTTGCAGCTCAACATGGAGCATAAGAAGTATAAGAATTACAAGAAAAACCAGAACTGTTCATGAGAATGATACTTCCAAAGTTCCTTCAATAATCTGTAGGGAAGGAAAGGAAGAAGAGCCCCAGTAAGACATTTTTAATAGGAGTAATTAAATAGGCCAATACATCAAAGGGCCAAGCCAGGAGGCTAATGGGAGACTTAAATGTCTATTCTGACTACAATCCTCTTCTCTGTTTGAAAGTTCCTGCCTCCATGAAAAGATTAACACCTGCTACAACCATCCAGAGGTGATAGTGCTGCTTGCATTGCTCAGTGTGCAGACCATGCTGTGGGGGGGTGGGGGTGGGAAATAACAGCAAACAATAAAAGAAAAAAGGAGGAATTATTAAGGGACAGGTCAATTTTCTGAGAACTTCCACAGCTGTGGATCATAGCATCTGAAGGAGTTGCAGGGCAGCCTTTGTTGACACAAGTGTTGTGGACTGGGAATGAGATAAATTGGAGGCAGAGGGAAGAGGAGAGAGGTCAGACAGCACAGCGGTGTCTCAGTTGCAGAAGGCAGCAACTGCTTCTCAGTCTCCTTGTATCATCCTCTCACAAAAGGAGATCCATTCTGAGTGGATCTCCAACAGTTATTGTCAGATGGCTTCTGTGTATTCCAATAGCTCCCATGTATTCCAACAGATGCCCATGAATTAGGAAATGGATGAACAAATTGTGTATACAGAGAGTAATGGAATATTATTGTTCTATAAAAATGATGAACAAGCTGATTTTAGAAAGGCCTGGAAAGACTTGCATGAACTGATGCTAAGTGAAACAAGCAAAATCAGGAATACAATCTAAGCAATAACAGCAAGAATGTGTGATTGACCACCTATGGAAGACTTGGGTCCTCTTAGTGGTTCAGTGATCCAAGACAATCAGAAGAGAATAGACTTTGGATAGAAAATGCTGGGGGGTGAAGCCAAGGGGGCAGAGAGGACACATTTTTTTTTTCTGATCTTCTCCTACGACCCTCAACTAATTAGCAAATTCAGCCTGAAAACTAGTTCTGGACTGGCAGAATCCACGAATATTGGAAGTGCAACAAATTACCAGCAGAAGATAATTTTGAAGATCGCCAGAAAAGGTCTGTTTTAATCAGAATGAAGGGAGGTTGCCTGGCACAGGCAGGTAGAGCACAGACTCTAGCACAAACTGTGCAGACCCAGGTGGGGTGTGGTCTCCATGGGGCGGTGCAGACTCCGTGCTATGGAGAATCTACGAGAAGGAATCTATAGCAGTATTGACCACTCTGCCCTGGTTGCAAGCCAGTAGATCAGCAGAGAAGTTATAAAACGTCCAACACAAACACAAAAGGTAAATAATGAACCCCAAAGTGCCAGAGACTCTCAGGACCTGGTCATGCCTACCCAGCACCAGGAGTAAGTCAGCACTGACAGTGCAGCTGCAGCTGCTTTGCTGCCACTTGTAGAGGAAGCTTAGAAAATCTCCCTTGCCCTAAAAAGACATTCCAACTTTTTAAAAAATGAGTAAAAAGGCAAAGAGAACTCTAACCATATAGTTTTTATGGTGAAAGAGAAGAACAGATTTTAAACAATGGAGAGACTAAAAGCAGATTGTTTTCAGATGAAGCCCTAAAAGGTCTTGGAGTAATTATATATAACTCATAAAAAGAAAGATTTGATAAAGTGGAAAAAGAAAACAACTCCCTGAAAAACAGAATTTGTAAAATGGAAAAAGTAATAACTTCCAGGAGAATAGAGTTTGTGAAATGGATAAAGAAAATAACTCCTTAAAAAACAGAATTTGTTGTGTGGGGGCAGCTAGCTGGCATAGTGGTTAGAGCACTAGCCCTGAAGTCAGGAGGAACTGAGTTCAACTATGGTCTCAGACACTTAACATTTGCTAGCTATATAATTCTGGGCAAGCCACTTAACCCCAGCTGTCTCAGCAAAAAACAAACAAACAAAAACCAGAATTTATGAAATGGAAAAAAAAATTCCTAGAACAAAACAACTCATTTAAATACTCAATTGAACAAATACAAAAATAAGTTTTAAAAAAGTAAATGAAGAAAATAATTTACTAAAAATCAGAACTGAACAAATACAAATGAATGATTCAATGAGACATCAAGAATCAGTCAAGCAAAACCAAACAAAAAAAAAATTAAACATAGAAAAAATGTAAAATACCTACTTGGGAAAACAAGTTACCTGGAAAATAGATCTAGAAGAGAAATGTGGGAACAGTGTATGGAACACAACATAGCATTCTCACTCTCTCTGTTGTTATTTGCTTGCATCATGTTTTCTTTCTCAGTTTTTCTTTTTCTTCCTTCTTGATCTGATTTTTCTTGAGCAACAAGATAACTGTATAAATATATATACATATATTGGATCTAACATGTATTTCAACATATTTAACATGTATTGAACTACCTGCCAGCTAGGGGAGGGGGTGGGGGAAAGGAAGGAAAAATTTGCAACAAAAGGTTATGCAAGGGTCAATTTTGGAAAAATTACCCATGCATATGCTTTGTAAATAAAAAGCTTCAATAAAAAATCTACATTATATATCATTCATATTAGCATTGTTGTATATGTATGTGTGTAGGTGTTTATATGTGTATATACACACTGTAGTAATTTTATTTATTTTTAATGCACATTGCTTTATGAATAATGTTGGGAGAGAAAAATCAGAGCAAAAAGGAAAAAAAAAAAAACATGGGAGAGATTAAAAAACAAAACAAAACAGAAAAAAGAAGTAAACCTAGCATATGTTGACTTATATTCAGTCTCCTTAGATCTTTTTCTCTTTTTTATTTTTATGATGACAGAGCAGACCAAAACACCAATTCAGAAGAGGAAAGAATGTCCACAGAAGAAATCTCAAAGAGTGGAGCAACTAGATGGCACAGTGGATAGAGCACCAGCCCTGAAGTCAGGAGAACCTGAGTTCAAATCTGGCATCAGACACTTAACACTTCCTAGATGTGTGACCCTGGGCAAGTCTTTTAATCTCAATGGTGGGGTGGGTAAAACACACACACACATACACACACACACACACACACACACACACATACACACAACTAAGGACAGGGTGGAAATAGAGAACAAAAGTATATACAGAGGAGAAAATAGGATGGTGGGAAATACAGAGCTCATAATTATAACTGTTAATATGAATGGGATGAACTCTCCCATAAAATGGAAGTAAATAGCAAAGTAAATTAAAAAACAAAATCCTAAAATATGTTGTTTACAAGACAGACATTTGACACAAAGAGACATGTGGAGAATAAAAGTAAAAAGCTAGAACAGAATTTATTATGCTTCAGCTAAAGTTAAAAAAAGCAGGGATGGAAATTATGATCTCAGATAAAGAAAAAATAAAAGCACTTTAAAAAGAGATAAGGAGGGAAAGTGCATCTTGATAACTGGTACAACAAACAATGAAGCAGTAACAATACAAAATTTATATGCATCAAGTGGTAGAGCAGACAAATTCCTACAGACGATTTTAAGCCAGTTATAGGAAAAAACTTGTCTACTGGGGGACCTCAACTTTCCCCCTCTCAGAATCAAATAAATCTAACAACAAAACAAACAAGAAAGAATCTAGGGAGAATACTAGGATCCTAGAAAAACTAGATATGATAGATCTCTGGAGAAAATTGAACAAAGACAGAAAGGAATATACCTTTTTCTCAGTAGTACATGACACCTATACAAAGATTGACCCTGTATTAGGGCATAAAAACCTCATAAATAAATGCAAAAAGGAAGAAATAGTAAATGCTTTTTTTTTCTAGACCACAATACAATAAAAATTATGTTCAATAAAAGGTCAGGGAAAGATAGACTAAAAACCAATTGGAAATTCGATAATTTAAATCTAAAGGATTACTGGGTCAAACAACAAACACAAAAACAATCCATAATTTCATCCAAGAAAATGACAATGAGACAACATATCAAAACTTATAGGATGCAGCCAAAGCAGTTCTTAGAGGAAATATTATATCTCTAAATAGCTATATAAATAAAATAGAGAAAGAGGAGATCAACAAATTAAGCATGCAACTAGAAAAAACTAGAAAAAAAAAAAAAACAAATTTAACATCCCCAATTAAATACCAAATCAGACATTTTGAAACTCAAAGGAAAAATTAATAAAATAGAAACATATATATATTGAACTGCTATGGGTCAGAACTCTGAACTTGAAATAAGGATTCTTACAAGGTGCTAAGTCAGTGCAATTGATAAATGCAATGGTTATCTAGTTTAGCATGGTACTTAACAGTTCTCTGGTTCAATAAATGTACTTAGTACTTAATATAGTTCTACAAGATTCACACCTATGATAAGAGAGCATATAAGTTCGGGCAAACTCAGCCAGAATCATTCAGAGACAATACAAGAGAACTGGAGGCAGGAGCTTAAGCTCTTGGAGCCAAGGAGAGAGATTCATTTCCATCTTCATCAGCACTGTGGGGCAAGTTCTCCTCCTTAGTTTCTCCACAGAAACCAAGACTTGGGAAGGTCTTTAAGAAAGATAACCAGGCCCCAGGATAGGAGACAAGACTTTGAAGGACTTAATAAAGAATTTGGACTTTAATACCTGTCTATTCTTGTGGTGATTACTGAACTGAAATGATGTCTGCCCAGAGACCCCACGAAAACCCAATCAAGAACATTACATTGAACTAATAAACAAAACTAAGAGTTGGTTTTGTGAAAAAACTAATAAAATAGAAAAACCCTTAGGTTTATTTGATTAGAAAAAGGAAAGAAAAAAAATCACCAGCATCAAAAAGAAAAGGAATGAACTTACCACCAATGGAAAGAAATTAAAGAAATAATTAAGAGCTATTTTACCCAACTCTATGACAGCAAGTCTGACAATCTACTCAAAATGGATGAATATTTACAAGAGCATAAATTGCCAAGATTAACAGAAGAGAAAATAAAATACTTAAGTAGTCCCATTTTATAAAAATATATTAACAAGTCATTAGTGAACTTTAAGAAAAAATCTCCAAGGCCAGATGGATTCACCAGTGAATTCTACCAAATATTTAAAGAAAAAGTAATTCCAATCCTATGTAAACTATTTGGAAAAATATGTAAAGAAGGAGTACTGCTAAATTCTCTCTATGACACAAATATGGCATCGATATCTAAACCAAGAAGGGCCAAAACAGAGAAAGAAAATTATAGAACAATCTCCCTAATGAATATTGATGCAAAAAATGTTAAATAAAATATTAGCAAAGAGACTACAGAAACTTATCAACAGAATAATACACTATGACCTAGTGGAATTTATGCCAGGAATGCAGGGCTGGTTCAATATCAGGAAAACTATCACCACAATCAATCAAATCAAAACAAAACAACAGAAATCATATGATAATTTCAATAGATACAGAAAAAGCTTTTGACAAAATACAACATCTATTCCTATTACAAACAATAGAGAGCATAGGGATGAAGGGAGTTTTCTTTAACATATCTATGTAATACCTACCTAAAGAAAGCAAGCATTCTTTTTAATGGAAAGAAGCCAGACACATTCCCAGTAAGATCAGGGATGAAACAAGGATGCCTATTATCACCACTTAGTATGTAACATTTTACTAGAAATGTTGTTCTTAGCAAGAAGAAAAGAAAAAGAGATGAAAGGAATTAGAATAGGCAATGAGAAAAAAAAACTATCACTGTTTGTTGATGAAATGATGATATACTTAGATATATTTAGAGAATTAAAAAAAATCATCCAAAAATCTATTGGAAACAATGCACAGCTTCAGTAAACTAACAGGATATAAAATAAACTCACACAAATCATCAGTATTTCTATGTATTACTGACAAAGCCCAACAATAAGAAATTCCATTTAAAATTACTGTAGCTAAAATAAAATACTTGGGGACCAACCTGCCAAGACAAACCCAAAAATTATATGAACACAATTACAAAACACTTCTCACACAAATAAAGCCAGATCTAAACAACTGGAAAAGTATCAATTGTATATAGATAGGCCAAGTTAATATAATAAAAATGACAATTCTGCCTAAATTGGTCCATTTGTTCAGTGTCATACCAATCAAACTGCAAAAACATTATTTTATGAAACTAGAAAAAATAATAACAAAATTAATCTCGAAGGAATTAATGAAGAAAACAAAGCATAGTGGCATAACAGTACTAAAACTAAAACTATATTATAAATCAGCAATCATAAAAACCATTTGGCATTGCCTAAGAAATAGAGTGGTAATCAGTGGAGCAGATTAGATACACATGTCACAATAATCAAGGCCTCTAGAAATCTAGTATTTGATAACCCCCCAAAGTTCAGCTTCTGGAATAAACACTATTTGATAAAAATTTCTGGGGAAACTGGAAAATATTATGTCAGAAATTCTGCATAAACTTACATCTCACACCCTATACCAAAATAAGATCAAACTGTATACATGATTTGGGCATAAAGGAGGATGCCATAAACCAATTAAAATAAATCCAAATTTTTGGAGAAAGGAGAAATTTATGAACAAAGAAGAACATCATGGAAGGCAAAATGGATATTTGAATACATTCAATTAAAAAGATTTTACACAGCCAAAACTAACAGAACAAAAGATTAAAAGGGAAATAGCTGGGAAAAAAATCTTTGCAACCAGTATCTCTGATAAAGGTCTCTTTTCTAAAATATATAAAAGCTGTGTCAAATTTGTAAGAATACAAGTCATTTCCCAATTGATAAATGGTCAAAAGACATAAAAAAACAATTTTCAGATGATGAAATTAAATTCATTTATAGTTATATGAAAGAATGCTTTGAATCATTATTGTTTATAGAAATGCAAAGTAAAACAACTTTGAGGGGCCACCACACATGTCTCATATTGACTAAGATGATAGGAAAAGAAAATGATAAATGTTAGAGGGAATGTGGGAAAACTGGGACACTGATGCATGCTGGGGGATCAGTTAATGTTTTCTGCAAAAGGGGATATTTGAGCTATTTCCAGAAGGAAATGTTGGATTCTAAGAGGCTATGGGGGAAAAGAGTGTCTTCTAGGCAGCAGAAACACACAAAGATGAAAAGTATTGCTTTAGCATCTTCAAAGCCAAAAAAGATGAGAGTGTCAGGAAGGAGAGAAAATGTGGTCTAGGAGATGCCATGTAAGGAAATAGATATTTATTACTGAAGTTCACATTGTCTATTTCTGCCATTTATAAAACTAGAATAATAGTACATGTGCTACCCTTATGAGCGAAGTTTTTTTGCAGACTTTAAACTATTAAATAACTGTAATTAGGCAACAAAGGATTCCCAACAATTATAATAATTGTGTGAACTGCTATATTTTAATGGTCCTTTAAGGTTTTTAGAGCAACAATCCTGCAAAGTAGCTAATATAATTGTGATTATTCTGATTTTATAGAGGAAGAAATGCAGGCTAAATCCCATATTTTCCAGAGGCCCCACTATCAGGAAGCATAACAGCCATATTGTAAGCTCACATCTTTGAACTCCCAGGCTAATGTTCCTTTCATGAAACCAACAAATATCACACCTGTTGAAAAAGGTAGAAATGATCTAACAGCTGACATGACACTTGGGGACTTAGTATGCTTGCTATCAGAATACCTGGAGAGTTTAGTGGTGACAACAGGCCAGGAGGTGATGCCCAGGGAGACTTTAATATCTGAGTAGCCTCGCTGGTTAGGCTATAGTAGCTAAATCATTTTGAACTACAAAAGAAATTTTAGTCTTCTAAAATTCCATTCCCAAATAGTGTTATAATTAATATTATTTTCAGATTAAAGAAAACACCACTTTTGTGTAACAAATTACCTCCATTTTAAAAGCAAAAATAATGTATTTCAGTTCATAAAAAATGCCCAAATGGAAGCATTCTTACATTAATTATTTCAGTCTATTCAAAAAGCATATCCCTGCCTGCTTTTTATTATGCCTTCTAGCTTATACTTTGAAAAACATGTTAAGAAGCTGGAAGGTATTTTTTTTAAAGAAAAGAAAGGAGAAAAATAAATAATCTTCTGAGCAATTAGAGCTGAGGTACAGAATGCATAAATATATATGTACACATTTCTTTATTTGCCCCCTTGGTTTAACTCCCCATTTTCTTCCACCTCCCTTTTTGGCATGGAAACATGAAGCATCTTACCTTGAACTTCAGCTGCAGGCCAATGTTTGTCCCAGAATTGAATCAAATCCTATTCTGTGGATTGATTGGCAAGGGTTTTCATAAAGGGGGTGAGGTCCCCAGAGGGCAAATACATAATTTTCATAATGCATTTCTCTTTTTTTCCAAGCCTAGGAGCCTAAATCTATTTCTGAACCTTTCCTTGTAAGAGTAATAATTAGCAGCCCATTGCAGAAGACAAAACACATCATTGCCTAGTGGGGACCATGGTTTTGCCTGTAGAATTACCAGGAATATAATTTCACTAGAGGAACAAAGAACATATAGAAAATAAATATTGTTGCAGCTTTTGGCTTTCAGGAAGAACAATTTTAAAATTTTTTACAGTATCTAAAACCATAGGGTTCAATCTTGAAAATGAATGGAATCTCCTTGCATATCACTTGTGGTATGACTACAAGTCTTGATGTTCCTTTATATGAGAAAATCTTCAACATAGGACTAACTGAATAAGTTTACTTTGAAGCATTTATTACTGAAAAAGTTAGCAGGATTCAAAACTGCAAAACTGAATCCTAAGTCTATACTCCTGGAATCAAAAAATAAATATCACAATATTTAAAGCAGATTTCCCCCCCCCCCCAGAAAAATGTGAAAATAGATAGGCAGCAAGGGTTAGAATGACTAATAAATTGATCTCTTCAACCTAAGACACCAGAGATTCTTTATTGACCTTTGTGTTTATCTTCATCTGAAGTAATGCTGGTTTTGTATATCAAAATTTATTTGAATTCTGCTTGCCCTCAGTTATGTCATTAAGCTACACCTCCCCAAACCCTGCAGATTTTGCCACACCTTAGAAAACAATTGCATACACGCTGCAAGTAATCTATAGTCTTTGTGGAGAAAACTTCCTGGATTGTGGTTATATTTGTGACTTTATCTGCCAGACAAGGTTGGGACCCAACAGTGTTGGCAAGGCAGAAAAAGCACGTGTTTCCTTATGGGCTGTTTTGTGTGTGAGTGAATAGTTTGTGAGTTAGTTAAGATGTGGCTGTAACTGTTTTTCTAAGTTTTGAAATTCAGAAATGGAATAAATGTATCCCAAAGAGAAAACTAATTTTAAATGAACTGTAAGACAAAATGCAAAAGAAAAATTAAGAGGATTTCATGTTTGTTTGTTTTTTTTGTTATTTGAATTATGGTACTGAAGAGCCATAGGAATCTTGGAGTCAAGTAGTATAAATTCTAGAACTCTCATTTCCAAGTCTTTAGCCCACCAAAAAAAAAAAAAAAAAAGTATATGGAGTGTAGTATTCCACACTATTGCCTCAACTTTTCTCTTTGGGACAACAGATGTGCACACATTTTTAAATAATATGGTAAGTGGTATTCTATCCATCCTTAAGCTAGACTATTGCCAACCTCATCTCTCTTGTACGTTTTTTTTTTTTTTTTTTTTTTGGTTATAGTGGAGGTGACAAATTTGGTGTTAGAATACTTATGATCACTGCCTGGACAAGTCAAGTAATCTCCCTAGACCTTAGTTTCCACCTTTCTAAAATTAATAATTTGGATTTTCAAGTTCCCTTGATTCCTAATTTACTACCATATGAACATAAAGCAAAACAAAATATTTCTAGTGCTTTACAAAAAGGATCTATGCTATGGAATGAACATTTTTGTTATTCATAGTGGACACAAAAGTCGACATGGTAGGAATTGTATCAGTGAACTGGGGAGCATCCTGGGTAATCAGGATGTTCAAGACATTGAAAATTACATGAGTATCACTTGAAGAAATTGTGGTTGTTTTACTTGTAAAAGATAAGTCTTGGTGGAGGAAATCAGACCTCTCTTCAAGTATTTGAAGGACTGTTAAAGAAAAGAATTACAGTGGGTCTCTCCTTGGCCCTACAAAGCAGAATTAAGAGCAATGAGCAGAAGTGACAAAGGACAAAATTTATTCTTGATGGCAGGAAAAACCTGCAAAAAATAAAGCTATCCAAAATCATAGTAGACTTCAGGAGTAAGTAGTGGATTCCTAGTCACTAAGAATCTTCAAATAAAGATTGGATGATGACTCAAAAGATGAAGAAGAGGTTTGTATCCATGATTGGGTTGGATTAGGTGGCCTCTGTAGTCACATTCAACTCTGAAATTTCAGGACACTGCAAACTAAGGGGAGACCTTATATGGTCATCAACAAAATTTCAAGGCTAATGTTAAAGACAAAGTAAGCCTTTGTTATTTGATCCTGAAGGGCAAAACTGTCACTAATCAATAGAAGTTGGAGAGAAAACATTTTGACTTACTATAAAAAATTAACTACTAATACTTAGAAGTTTCTACAAATGTAACTAGTAGTTCCTACTAGTTGATGAGTTGTTTACCACTATAAAGCACTGCTTACCACATAGATTTATGCTTTGGGTATGACTTGGAGGTTCTACTTTCTGAAGACTAAAACTAATTCTCTAAATATGTTTTCAGTTCTTATTCTTTTCTCACTTCTTCAAAACTTTGCTCATTAACTCCTTTTGTTTGTTTGTTACAGGGTCTGGATTTGATGAATAATAATATAGTCCTACAAAAATGATTATAATCAAGCAGATTTTATAAAGACTACAGGCACATTATAAGGGATCCTGTTTCAAAAAATCACAATGAAACTGTACATGAACTGTGAGTTCAGTTAACAGTAGTATCTCTTTTTTTTTCCAAAAATCTTCATCCTTTTGCCCTTCAAGATCTATAGATACAAGGTCCACCCTTGTCTTTGTTCCTGTACTCTCAAACTGTCCTATTTCTCCATTTTCATCTATATTTGGTGTTTCTATTTCTTTACTCAATTCTTAACCTATTATATTTAATTCAATGTCTACTATATACAGGTTCCTTGCTAGATGATGGAAATACCAGGAAACAAATAGTCCCTGCTCTCCATGAATGAACATCCTCTTGGTTTTCCCCACTAGACACAAACTAATGGCTATAATTAGGACCCTAACCTATTGGGGAAAATGTCAAATTATATTCAGTTAGCTCTCCAAGAAATCAGGGAAGCATAGAATACTGACATTTTCAAAAGATTTCCATAAAAATGTTCAAATTGCTTAAAATGTCACTTAAGAAGAAAAGCTTTAATTATCTGGAAGATTCCTAAATGCAGGATGCTTGACTACACAAAGAAAAGGGGGAAATGAGATGTGGCTTGTTTGAATCTGTGGTTTCATCAATATAGAGAACATACTAGTATAAAAATTCCTTCTTCTTCAGAAGTTAAAAGACTTTCCAAACATTTTTAAACTCAAAGGTTCTGATAAAGGCTTCATTTCTAAAATACATAGAGAACTGACTCAAATTAATAAGAATTCAAGCCATTATCCAAATGATAAATAGTCAAAGGATATGAACAGACAATTTCAGATAAAGAAATTGAAACTCTCAATTTCAATATAAAAGAAAGACTATTTCTAGTCATATGAAAAGGTGCTCCAAATCATTATTGATCAGAGAAATGCAAATTAAGACAACTCTGAGATACCACTACACACCTCTCAGGTTGACTAAGATTACAGGAAAAAAATAATGAGGAATGTTGGAAGGGATGTGGGAAGACTGGGACACTAATACATTGTTGGTGGAACTGTGAATGGATCCAACCATTGTGGAGAGCCATTTGGAACTATGCTCAAAAAGTTATCAAAAAGTGTTTATCCTTTGATCCAGAAATGGTTTTTCTATGCTTCTATCCCAAAGAGAACTTAAAGGAGGGAAAGGGGCCCACATATGCATCAATGTTAGTGGCAGCCCTCTTTGTAGTGGCAAGAAACTGGAAATTGAATGGATACCCATAAATTGGAGAATGGCTGAATAAATTGTGATAAATGAAGTGATGGAATATTATTGGTTTGTAAGAAACGACCAGCAAGATGATTTCAGAGAGGCCTGGAGAGACTGACATGAACTGATGCTGAGTGAAATGAACAGAACCAGGAGATCATTATACATGGCAACAAGATTATATGATGATCAATTCTGATGGACGTGACTCTTTTATAATGAGATGATTTAAAACAGTTTCAATTGTTCAGTCATGAAAAGAGCCATCTACACCCAGAGAAGGGACTGTGGGAACTGACTGTGGTTCACAACATAGCATTTTCATTCTTTATGTTGTTCTTTGCTTGGATTTTATTTTGCTTCTTTTTTTATTGGTTTGATTTGATTTTTCTTGTGTGGAATGATAATTATATAAACATATATGCATATGTTGGATTTAACATATATTTCTACCACATTTAACAAGTATTGAACTACTTGCCTTCTAGGAGAGGGCTTGGAGAAGAGAGGAAAATTGGAACACAAGGTTTTGCAAGGGCTAATGCTGAAGAATTCTCCATGCATACGTTCTGAAAAATAAAAAAACTTTAATTAAAAAAAAAAGACTTTCCAAAGGTACACCATTGGCTTGTAGCAGAGTCAGGAATGGAGCTCAGGTATTCCTGTCCCCAAGGTCAGATCTCTATCTTCTGTCCTCCCATGACTTTTCATCATCTTTATGCCTAGAGATGCTTCCTAAAATACAGAGGCCAAAAAGAATTCTAGAAATTCATTCCATTTGAATACATTTCAATTTATTGAGGACAAGGTAGTTCAATTTTGGTTTTGTATTTTAGAATAGCATTAAACACAAAATGGGTGCTAAATGACAAATGATGAATTAAATTGAACTTGACACTTACTTGATGGACTCTGAACTCACTGAGGTAAATATTTCTTCCAGTGATGAAGATAGCAAACTTTTAATCTCAATTAATGCTCTGAGATTTTTTTTCCACATCATCCAATAAATCCTTCTCCAATGATTATCCACCATTTAAAAAAACTTTCCTTTAGGTCTCTAGAAGTATGTGTGTGGATACCAATGAAGTCTGTAGGGTATTACACAGCCTTATTGTAACACTTTTGCTACAGGAGAGGTCTATTTTTTTTTTTTTTACCAGTCAAGCATCTTCCTCAGATGATCTTCTTTAAGCTACTTTTTCTGGACCATCCTTCATTGACAATGTAGCCTGCTTATGTCTGCCATGTGTTTCTCTATTACTCTTTGGAAAATCTAAAACTTTATTTTTTTCAGATATTGTGTTACATTAAAACTGCCTAGCATCTCCAGAAAAAAATCTTTCCCTCAGAAAAATGATCTATTAAAAACCTAGATCAGAAATAAAGACAGAGAGCCTGATTTTCCTCATGTACCATGTAACTTCCACCTATCTGGTATGAAATCTTCCCAAATAGCCTAAAATAAATCAATTCACTGTCAACTGTGTGGCTAAAAGAATCAAGTCAAGTCAACAAGTATTTATTAACCATTTAATTTATACTTGGAAGATATCACTTATTTGTCTACTTTGGAGCCAACCATTCTCTAGCATTTCAATCAGGATAATAATCCCATGGAACTAGCAGATTTTCTTAAAAGTCCCAGCCTCTGGATTTTGTGATTTTTTCCTCCACCGGTCAGAATCTATGTCACCCTAATTGAGGTGTTCTATAATTTATACATGTTTCCTTTGAAGATAATAATAACTATAAAAGAACAGCTATAAGAATAATATCTATTAAAGAACAGAAAAAAAAAAAACAACAACAAAGCCTTAAGCTAAAGGCATGAAGTTCTAACTGTTGAATTTCATTTGTTATCCAGAAGATGCAATAGTTATATTGCATATAATGGGCCTAAAATTTCATCATCTACAGGAAACAATGTAATAATGTTAATGATGATGATGATGATGATGATGTGGTACTTTAAATTTTCCAAAGCAATTTATATATATTATCTCATTTATTCACTACAAAAGTCATATGAGGTGGATATTATAGTCCCATTGTGTAGTTAAAGAAACTGAGACTTAGGGAGGTTGAATGACTTGCTCAGGCTCACACAACCAGTAAGTGACTTGTGCCAACTTGGAATTCAGGTGTTTATTCATTCCTGTATCTGGCTACTAGAGGAGAAATAATTGTACCCATTCTAGTCAGAGAACTTGAGCTCAAATTCTGCCTTTACCAATACGATCTTGGGGAAGAGAAAGAATACTGGCATGCTTCAAAATATTAATTGTGTTCATCCTGAATAACCTTGCACAAGCTGCTTAGTTTCTCTCAGTCTCCTCTGTAAAATAGAAGAATTGGACTGTATGACTCTAAGATCCCTTCTAGCTCTCCATCTATGATCCTATAATCCTAGAAGTCACTTGACCTTCATTGGTTTCAGTTTCCATATCTATATAATGATGGTAGTTGGACTAGATGGCTTCTGAGAGACATTTTAGTATCTGTGTGATTATACACAGATTCAGATACTGTGTTATTAAAACTGCCTAGCATCTCCAGAAAAAAAAAACATCTTGGAACACAAGGTTTTGCAAGGGCTAATGCTGAAGACTTGTCCATGCATATGTTTTGAAAAATAAAAAGCTTTAATAAAAAAAAAAAGACTTTCCAAAGGGACACCATTGGCTTGTAGCAGAGTCAGGAATGGAGCTCAGGTATTCCTGTCCCCAAGGTCAGATCTCTATCTTCTGTCCTCCTGTGATTTTGCATCATCTTTATGCCTAGAGATGCTTCCTAAGAAGAACCTAACTTTAGTTAACTTATTCTACTTTGGTTATAAGAGCTGTCCTAGGTCCTCTGTAATTATTATCATTGGACTTTTGACTAGTCGGCTCTAGGAAATATCTGAGATAGATAGATGTAGATATAGACATAGAGAGAGAGATAATAGAGATATATAGAAATGTAGATATTGATATATAGATAGAGATATTGATATAGCTTGAACTATGGAGATAAATTTTGATATAGGTAGATATAGATATAGACAGATATTGATATATAGATAGAAATATAGAAAGAGATAGAGATGGATATAGACATAGATAAAGAGATAGAGAGATATAGAAATATAGATATTGATATATAGATAGATAGAGACATTTATATAGATAGGACTATAGAGATAGATATAGACAGATATTAATGTATTGATAGAAATATAGAAAGAGACAGATATTGATATATAGATATAAATAGAAAGATAGACATGGATATAAAGATAGATGGAAGTAAAAAGATAGATAGATAGATTTAAAATTTTTCCCTTTTGAGACTCTAATCATGGCCTCCCCCCACCCTGATGTAGGAAATATCTCCTATAGAAAAAGGCTTACCAATATAAATAAATAAATAAACTAGGGTAGGAAATAACAACAGCAGCAACAACAAAAATAGATTGCATTTTCAGGGAACTGACAAGCACCAATATCCTTCTTCTCTTCCATGTACAAATCAAATACCAACCATGACTCTAATTGTTTGTGGTCCTTTGGAGTCAAATTTTGTGGCCCAGAACATTTTCCTACATGATGTCTTTGGCATTTTAATGTTTAGTGTTGCCAGTTCTACAAGGTTAACACCATATTGAGTCTTCTCATTTTAATTATACGCCTAATTTTTAGTTATACACAACCTTCTAAGATCACTATACTCCAATTTCCCTGCCTGTATTTCTATTAACTGGGCTGTTTGAGAGATAAATAAACTCTTCAAATATGGTTTTCTTTTTAGAAATGTTTCAAATGCTTCTTTTTAGTGAATATTCTTCTTTTTCATTTATGGTTAAGCTCAGATTTACAGGATAGGTCACCTTAGGGTACATTTTTGAACTCCATTACTCTCTGAAACAAATGCTTTCATTCTCTCCTGAGGTTTCTGGTAGGTACAGAAAAAGCTCATATTCCTTTCCTTAAAATCTGAAGGTCTTTTTCTTTTCTTTACTCTTTTTTTTTTTCTGGATGCAATCTGTGGATTCTTTTGATTGGCACCTTGTTTCCTGTGTTCAGAAGTTCTGGACAATTTTCTTGGATTATTTCTTATCTTATGGTATTCAAGATTTTTTTGATTTTTCACATTCCTCTTGGAACCTTGGAATCCTTGTCTGTGCATGCTGTTGTCAAGATCACTATGTTTTACTTGTACAGAGATCATGTTTTCTTTTGATGTTACTGCATTTTCCTTTTCTTCTTCTGGGTTTTCCTTCATTTCTATGACTTTGAATTCCCAGTTGTTCTTTCTTTTTTTCCCTTTTCTTTTATTTGAAGCTTACAATTGTGAATTCATTTCCTGATTCTACCAATTATTTCTTTCTACTCTGTATGTCATAAATTCTTCTCTCATTCTTCTTCAAAGCATTCAAGAAAATCATATTGTGGTTCTATGCTGTCATGGGAATCTTTAGAATCTTCCATCTCATCCAGTATTGATTGATCTTTTTAATCTTTCAATATTTACTGATAAATGCCTGGATTATTTTATCTGATAGAGAAGTTATATTCCCTTTGCTATTAATATCTTATTTGCTTGTGACTCTACTGGATCTGTGTCCCAAAGAGATCATAAAAAAGGGAAAAGGATCCACATGTGCAAAAAAAATGCTTGTAGCAACCTTTTTTATAGAGGCAAGGAACTGGAAATCAATTGGGGAATGGCTAAATAAGTTAGAGTATATTAATGTTATGGAATATTATTGTTCTCTAAGAAACAATAGATTGATTTCTTCAGAAAGACCTGGAGAGACTTACATAAGTTGATGCTAAGTGAAGTGAATAGAATCAAGAGAACATTGTACACAGCAACAAGAATATTATGTGATGATCAACTCTGATGAACATTTCAACAATGAGGTGATGCCCGCCAATTCAAACAGATTTGTGATGAAGAGAGTTGTCTGCATCCAGAGAAAGGACTTTGGGAACTGAATGTGGATCACAACATAGTATTTTCACCTTTTTTGTTATTATTTTTTTCTTTTTTGGATCTGATTTTTCTTGTGCAGCATGATAAATGTGGAAATACATAGAAGAATTGCACATGTTTAATGTATATTGAATTACTTGCTTTCTAGGAGAGGAAATGAGGAGAAAAGGGAGAGAAAAATTTGGAACAATAGTTTTGCAAAGATGAATGTTGAAAACTATCTTTGCATGTATTTTGATAATAAAAAGCAATTATTTAAAATATTATATATAATACATACATCTTTAAATCTTCCTTACTGATTTATCTGCTTATACTACAGATTTTTTTGTTTTGTTTTCTTGCTCCTGGGATTGTTGCTAGTTTTAATCTTTTTTGCCCTTCTTTTCGCCTATCTTTCACTTTCTGACTCTTTTCCTTTTAATAATGATGATCTAGAGACTGGATTTCAAAGACACTCTGCCTCTTCTCATCAAGGACAAATCATAGCTAAACCTTAATCTCTGCCGCAAGTAACTTCTTGAGGCTCAGAACTGTCCCTGGCTGACTGCTACTCTCTTACCCTCAGGTTTGGTGGAGTGTGGCACTGTCCCATATGTGTCCTATATTCTACCCCATTTCCCTCTGTCTCTCCTTGTTCTTCATAAGTTCTGCTGTAGCATGGAGCCCTGATTTAGATCTCCACAGCACTGGAGAAGTAGGATATGTATGAGAAGGGCAGGATATAGTGAGTTGAGATATTGAATTTTAATTTAAGTATATTGGCTTGGGCACTTTGTTTCCTGGAGCTTTGTGTGAGTGGGGAGGGGATGTTGAGTTAACAAGTAAAAGATTAGCCTTCTCTGCTACTTGTTAGGGAATTTACCTCCTTGTGGTATTTGATGTCCTAGACCATAGAGACCATTGTTATTGATTTTTCTCCTACATATTTTCTATTTTGGTAAGGTTTGAGAATTCTTTACAATTGGGGGGAAAAATTTAGATTGTCATGTTATTGGTTACATGATTCAGAAGTTACTGTTTTCTTAGACAGGCTACAGATTTCTCCCTTTAGTGGTATCTCTGTAGCCTTGGACTAATTCCTGACTTAGTTTGTTCTAAAGACTGTTTGCTCTAAAGCATAGTAAAAGACCAATTTTCCAGGGAATTTCATTGTTCTACTTTATTAACTCTGGGGATACTTAATTCTCTAAATCCCTACCAGAGCTACATTCAAAGATTGTACTTCTAAAGAAATGGAAAATGAAGATAATAAACAATAGCAAAGTCTTTCACTTGTGATATCTACCAGACATCTTATCACTATAATGTTTTCTAATGGTAGAAAAGCAAAGTATTTTTTCCTGATTTTGGTGAACCATTGATTTGTGAGGTCATATGTCAGATCTCCCCAATATATTATTTCCTATAATATGTGGGCACATACATAAGGTCAATTCAATATCCTCAGTTTAAGTAGCTCTTACCAGATCCCTCTTTTCCTCATACTGATGACTTCTACCTAATTTGAACTTCTTTGTCAGCAAGTTAGATTACCATCCTTTTGATTCTTTTCACAAAGTATTTTGAAAAATCTTTTCTTTTGCAATTGATAGTATTTTTCAAATTCTAACTTTTCCCTAGAAAGAATGGAGAAAATTTTTAAATGTTATTTATGTTTGATAAGGGAAAAGGTATCATCTTAAAATAATCAGCTCTTTAGTGTGTCTAAAGGGGGTGCTTCAGCAAAGGAAGAGTTATGGGAGCCATAAGGGAATGCTCCCAAGGTGCTGGTGACCAAATGGCTGGCCACACAGGGCCACGGAGAGTTCATATTTGCTTGGCTGACTGCTCTAAGCTGAGTATAGTCTAACATGACAGAAACTGTTTGTTATATTATTTACTATGTGTCTCTAATCTAACCTTTTTATGTGTACGGGTTTCCTACAGAGTGCAGAGGCAAATCTACTCCCCAAAGAGACTTTAAGAGAATGTTAGCGGAAATGTTGAATAACGATAAATTCCTCTGAGTTCCTTGTGAGCATTCTAATCCACCGCGATGAAACTTTCATGTTTTGTCAGCTATTGTAATTTGGCTTTCACAAATGCAATACAAATTCTTCTTGCATAAGTGACTTTCAGGTTTTGCAGGAACTTTCAGGAAAATTCAACTATTGTGATTATAGATGGCATGTGTTTTAGGAGCACTATAAAACACACACATCTAAAAGGTTTGTATTGGAACTCCTTTCACTTTATTCAGCTGTAGACAAATTTTAGTCTGCATTGTTTTAATAATTGACTCCATTATATTTGATAAAATATAGGGTCGTTTTGAAGGCAATAGTCAGCACTTACCTAAAGCACTTTTCACCTTCAGAAAAAGCTTGTAAACCTAAATTAATTCCCACGTCCCTATGAGGCAGTAATGTATTTCAGAGTTCGTTCCTTTTAGATAAGGAAACCAAGTCCCACCCCCCAGCCCCCCAAAAAAATAAATTTAAATTTAAAAAAAGCTGGGTTGTTTTTTTTTCCAAGTACTATTGAGGATGCTAAAGGAACCTGGGATGAAGAATCAAGAATCTCTCTCTCTCTCTCTCTTTTCT
This sequence comes from Antechinus flavipes, assembly GCF_016432865.1. Classification (NCBI taxonomy): domain Eukaryota; kingdom Metazoa; phylum Chordata; class Mammalia; order Dasyuromorphia; family Dasyuridae; genus Antechinus; species Antechinus flavipes. Next base: position 31,232,463 of record NC_067398.1, read on the forward strand.
CTCTCTCTCTCTCTCTCTCTCTTCTCTCTCTCTCTCTCTTCTCTCTCTCCTCTCTCTCTCTCCTCTCCTCTCCTCTCTCTCTCCTCTCCTCTCCTCCTCTCCTCTCCTCTCTCTCTCTCTCTCTCTCTCTCTCTCTCTCTCTCTCTCTCTCTCTCTCTCTCTCCCTGTGTGTGTGTGTGTGTGTGTGTGTGTGTGTGTCCTCTCTTTCTGTCTCCCAAGCCACTTTACCTTCCAGACCCCTCATTGGCATCTGTTGACATAAGGGGAAACATCCAGGCTTGTAATAATTACAGAGGTTAGAAGTTGTAATTAAAATTACATAAAATTAATTGATGGACTTAGAAAGATTTATGTGCCTTGAAATAAAAATACTTACAGCTGGTTTAAATTTATATCTTTGGCTTGTCGATTCTGTATATGAGAGTATGAGTTGAAAATTGAGGTAAGAATGCTAATGCATTGGTGTGCAAAGGTGATTCTATGTCTCTAGGTATCTGGCTGTCACTAAAGTAGAATGGACATTGCTGTGGCGGCATCTCCACATGGGCATCAATCAGCCCAAGAGACAATTCTTAGTCATCACACTGAAAATTTTCAAATCAGGGTTATATAATGCCAAAGAAACTTGTGGAAAAGTGGCTTTTTTGGAATCAACACATTTCAATTCAATTCAACAAATATTGATTTTCCCCTTTCTTGAATGACCCCAGAGTCATTATTTAACCTAAGCTGAGTATTGCTATTTCACCAACTTCTTTAAATGTAATTCTTAAAAAAAAAAAAAAAAAAGTAAAATAAAACCAGCCCCCCCCCCCCCCTTCAACAGCTGACTTTTGAGAGAACAATAAGGTCATAGATTAAGAACTAGGGTGTTCTTTGATTCAGAAGCCATCTATTCTAAACCCTCTCAATTTTCAAATAGGAAAACTTAGGTCCTAACATGTTAAGTGACTCCCCAAGGTCACTCAAGAGGCAAAAACAGGCTCTGAATTCAGATCCTCTAACTCCAAAACCAAATCTTTTCTACTAAGACACATGTATTTGGAACTTTAAAATTTTCAAAGCTCTTTACACTCAGTAGATAGTGAGCTTCACAATAGTCCTGTGAGAGCAGGATTATCACTAACTCTGACTTTATCGGAGTCACACAGCCAGAGTCATACATTTGGAGTGATAATGGAACTTAAGGTCATGAAATATATTTATGGATGAGAAAGTGGAGCTATGAAGAAACAAAAGGGCTTGCCCAAGGTCGCATAATCAATTGGCAAAGCAAAAATTTGAAACCAGGTCCTTTGCCTCAAGATTCATGCTTCTTTTCTCATTACTAGGAAATGCCCTTCATGGTATTGTAGATCTGGAGCTGAGATGGATATCTAGCTCACTCCCTCATTTTATAGAGGAGGATACTGAGGCTTGAGAACCTTAATTGACATATTCGTGTTCACAGAGGTAATAATTATCAGAAGTGATATTCTAATAAAGAGGAGACTGGGAAATTATATCTTGAATATTTAGCAGCTAGGTGGTAAGGTGGGTAAAACACCTTGCCTGGAGTCAGGAAAAATCTGAGTTCAAATCCCATCTCAGACATTTACTAGGTTATGTGATTCTGGGCAAGTCATAATCCTATTTGCCTCAGTTTCCTCATCTGTAAAATGAACTGGAGAAGGTCAATTACTTCAATATCTTTGCCAAGAAAACCCCAAAAAGTTCACAAAGATCTGGAAGGGACTAGAACAACAGCAATAATTTTGAATGAATTAACTTTCTTGAGCCTCAACTCCTATCCATTATATATTTGAGACTAGATGTCTCTTCCAGATCTTGAATTCTCTTTGAATTCATATCGACTGATTCTAAAGTTAGTGCTTATTCTTTTGAACTTACTTGCTTAAAGCCAATTCTTCCTCATTCTAAAATTACCTTCATTACATTGGGGCTGCCTCAATGATTCAAAACAAAAATCTGGAACCTGTTATTTTCTCACAATACTTACCAAGTGTTTAGGACATAGTAGGTACCTCATAAATTTTATTGAATTATTGACTCATATTAAGATGTTTAAATTCATCTTTAATGTTCATTACCCCTACTATAATAATTAGCTCACTTAAAACAAGGGATAATGACTCCCCCTCTCAAAGCCCACACTTATTTGCTCTTTTTTTTTTTTTTTGCTTTAGAAAGTTTAGTTTAGATAAAAAGTTATGAATTCAATCACAAATGCTCTGAGCCTCTGGTTATAAAAATTCCTAACATTTTGTTAGAAGCTGGGCTCAGTGTATTCTTTTATATCAAGATCTAAAACTACTTACTTCTGATCTCTTTGTGATTGAGTCAAAATTAAGATTTTTGGAAACATTTTGGTAATGCAACATCAAATTGTATTCTGGTGTCTGTTAATTGACAAGCACCAGGAGGAGAAGTTGGGAAGAAAGCCAACCTTTTCTTGGGATTTCTATTAGGTCTCTTTCTCCAAGATGCCTGTAAAACCCGATGACCCTGTTCAACCTCTCTCTTTTCTGCCACAGCTCAATTCTACTTTTGTTCATCAAAGGTGTGTCAGAAAGTCACATATTCCAATTTCTGTTAAGTCTTTACCATTGCAGTTATCTTGGTACAGGATCCAGAATCCAGATGGTGCAATGAAATTCCCTAGCCAATTGGAACAAACCTCTCATTTGGCATCATTTCACTTTATCCAATGGCTCTCAAAGACTTTTTACACTTAGTCTAAGTCCTCTTGATTAATTGAGATGAATTTTCAACTTTTAAGGCATCAGAACTAAAGAAGTGGTGGAGTAATTTTTACCTCACCCTTCTGCTTTCTACTTTATGTATACAAAACACTATACAAGTAAATATTTTTCCCCTCGATCATTAAAATGAAATCATTTGGTCATGTGAAATGTACATGCATAGTAACATTGGAAAAATGCAAATTTCCCCTCCCCTACCCCTGTAAAGAGCACCCTTTCCAGGAATAACCAGGTGACTCACAGATTGTCTAGATGTACCCCTTCCAGTTACACTGAGTTGGGATTGTGAGCACTGAAGCAATCAGGCTTTTCTAAAACAAGGAGCTATCTCCCCACCTTAATTTGCATAATTGATCCAGTATGAAATAAGTTCTGCAATGGAAGAGCCCTGGGAATTCTTTTGTTTGCCTCAGCATGTTGGCTGTCTGGAGGCATTGCACATCAGAGCTAGGAATGCTTGAGTGCATAATTCTTCCTCATGGCTTTGCTGGGAGCTCCATGCACCTTCTTAAACTAATAATAAAATAATCTGCAATATAAAAATATGTTTCTTTTGGACACATTTGACATGTTACAATGACAGAGTGTTTATGACTCACCGTCACCACCTCCACCACCGTTGGCTTTATTTAGAATCAGTGTAGGGAAGCAAGCAGCCATGAGCTGCCTCACCAAAGTTTTCCATCAGGAAGAAAGTGGCTCAGTTTTTAGAAAATGGGATTGGGATGTACAGGAAGAAATAATGCTGGGTGCTCAGGAGTAAACCCAAATGGACTATGAAATTATAGTGAAACAGCAGGGTGATGTGGTAGCCAATGGGATCTTGGGCTATGCAACTTCCAGGAGTAGGGAAATGATATTCCAGCTGTATCCTGGCCAGGCTACATCTGCTCAAATCTGGGGACAGATAGGATGATGACAAGTCTTGAATTGGGAGATTAGGTTAAAGGAAATATTTAGTGTGAAGAAGAGAACACTCTGAAGGACATGGGGGCTCGCTTCAAGTAGTTAAAAGGTTAGCACATAGACAAGAGTAAATAAGTTTTTTAAACTTGTTCTCCCTGATCCTACAGAAAAAAAAACTGGGAATATGGCAGAATTTTCCCCCTTATTCCCTCCCTGCCCCAAAAGGACAATTTTCCTGATGACGGGGAAAAAATCTTTCTGACAATGAGAATGGTCTAGAAGTGGAAAAGAAGTCAATTCATTCCTTCTCAATGCTCAATTCATTCAAAAGCAGGGTGACCCCTTCTTGGCTGATATAGCAAGGACCTTGTTCAAGTATGAGGATTGAACCAGATGGCCCCTGAAAAATTTTATGATTCTGTGATGATGTTTCCTTGTGAATATTTCATATATTCAAGGTATGATAATAGTTTAGACTTAAATAAGATGTGCTAATACATTATGACTAAGATACAAGTATATATACTATATATATATATATATATATATACAAGATACAAGAAAATGCAAGTATATTTATATACAACTTACTTTGTTGTATATATGAGATGCTAGATAAGACCTTCAGCAAAGTTTATCAATGCCTATACAAATGTTATGTCCTTTCATCCATGCAACAACCCTAAAAAATATGTGCTTTTATTGTCATTCCCATTTCACAGTTGAGAAAACTGAGGGAGAAATAGTTTAGGTAACTTGCCCATGATCATAGATAATAAGTGTCTAGGGTCAATATGACCTCAGATCTTTTTGAATTCAAACCCAGCATTCTATCCATTGTGACCCCAGAGATATCTAAACTTTTTTGCCCACAAAAAAACACCCAAAAAAATATGACCATGAAGAATTAAAGTTCTTTTGGAGAGAGAAGGGAAATAAACTTAAGGTCCAACATAGCTAATAAATAAACAATCATGTGAGAAGGGAGAAAACAAACCATTGAGTCTAATACTTCTTAATATACATATATACACACACATATATATATATATATATATATATATATATATATGTATATATATTTGGTGACCTGGGCTCCATGGACAGACTAATGAAGCCTATGGTAACTTTCTCAAAATAATGTTTTGTTTTATTTTTTTCCAAATGTTTTTAAAAGCATATCATAAAATATGCAAAAAAGTTAGTAATTCCACCAAAAATTATATTTAAAAATCCAAATGTGGATAATTGTATTATAAAATATAATTTGAAGTTATAATTTCAAAGTTAATTGATAATAATTAATGGTAAAAATATACAATATTTTTAAATTATCCATATATCTATAGCTACATCTATCTATATGCACACATATACATATATTAAAAGTTCACAGACCTCAAGACAAGAATCCTCAATTTGGGTAAATCTGGAAAGATTTCTCATAGAAGATTGATTAAAAACTGAGATTTTAAAGAAACCAAAGCATCCTAAAGAGACAGATGCTAGAAGTGTTCCAGGCACATGGAGGTGATATAAATCGTACATGATGTCGATCTTGGAGAACAGCAAATTAACAGTCAAGGTTAATTTGAGTGGACATGAAGGGGAAAAAAAAGACTAAGAAAGAAGAAATAGAAAAGAAGATAGGACATATTTCCAAGGATTTTAGATGGAAGATTGAGGAGTTTGTAATTTTATTCCAGAAACAGTAAAAAATTCTTGGAGATTTTTTAGAAGTCAGAGAATCAGAATTTATCAAGAGTCTACCATGTGTCAGACATCATGCTAAGAGCTGAGATTACAAAAAAGTCAAAAATGCCTCTACTTTCAAGGACCCACAGTCTAATGGGTGACACAGCACACAAACAACTATGTCTAACAAGATATATGCAGGATACATTGGGGGTTGGTGGGAGATCTCAGAGCACAAGTACAAAATTTAAGGAGGACAGGGAAAAGCATCCTGCAGAAGGGGGAACTCTAGCCAAGACCTGAAGGAAGCAGTTAGCTGTGCTGGGGAGTGACATGATTTTGGAGTGTATTTCAGACAAAGGGGGATGGCCTGCTCAAAACCTGGAGGCAGGAGATGGAACCAAGTTTGGAGAAACAGGAGATATGCCAGTTTGGCTGGAAGATAGCCTGTGTACAGAGGAATGAGGTGTAATAAGACTGAAAAAGTCAGCAAGAGCCAGAGAGCAAAGATAGTCCCCACCTGAGTTAGCCTTTATTTATCCTGCTTATCTCTATTCAACAAACCTAGGCATTTGGAATGGTCTAATGGAACCCAATTCCAAAGATGAGCCATATATTGCATTTCTGTATTTAGAATAATTGTTTTAAAAAAGCAAGCTATTCAGGAAAAATATGTTCTTCTGTCTCCTTTATTGTTAAACATAGTAAAGAATCTCATCTTCAGTGAATTCTTTCTCCAATTTGCAGCAATAGCAAGCTAACAGCCTACTCTTTATGCTGACTTAGAACAAGGCATCAGTTATAGTGATGCTTTAGATGCCATCCTTTTTATTTGAAAAAAAAATTTGGAATTTTGAATCATTAAAGGGATTCACAATGCCCTACTTTATCCGATTTAATATAATCTCATGTGAAAAAAAATCATCTCTAGAATATCATTATTATCATCAACACTATTTTTTAATTATCTTGTATATAGAATACTTTTAGATTTGCAAAACATTTGAAATAGAGGTTTTAATCCTCATAATCTCACAACCACCCTGTGAGGTAGGTGTTCTTGCTATTCCTGGTTAATAGCTAAGAAAACTTGGGTTTGGGGATATGTGTCAGAAGTTGGATTTGAACTCCTCGCTTTTCCCAGACTACCAGTTATGACACTATCATCATATGCTTGCTCCAATCCCTTTCATCATCCATAATATAGAATCCCAGTAAGAAATAGTATGAGAAAATGAATCCCACTCCTTCCAGACAACACTGTCCTTTTATTATTAACCTGACTGAAGCCAGCAGAACATATCAAGAGTGGGAAATTAAGGAAGAATGTCATCTGTTATAGTTCCCGTACCCTACACCTGGAAGTATACATGTTTTGTACATTGAGGGACATCTATATTCAACATTGGTCTGGTTCTCATTAAAAAATTGGGTCCAGTTTTTGTCTCTTCATTTTAAAAGGGATGTGGTTTAATTAGAGCAGACTCAAAGAAAAGCAATGATTAAATAGATGGCAAATATACCCTAGAATTAAAGTTAAAGGAGTTGAGGTCCTTTTGCTTAGAAAGAAAGAAGACTGAGAGATTACTTAATAAGAGGTCTTCAGTCATATAAAGGGTTATTATGAGAAAGACAGTACCCAGTTGTTCTCTATCTCTGCAAAGACAAAGAGGGACCAGATAGGGAGAAGCAAATGGAATATAAAGAAAGTAAAGATCACTGGATTTGGTCAGAAGATCTCAGTTCAAGTCAAGCTCGGCTGTTGCTATGTGACCCAGAGCAAATCTATAAAATGAGATTGAAAATGCCTGCTCTACCCAACTTGCAGGGGAGTTGTAAAGACCAAATGAGTTAATGTCAGTAAAGTGTTATGTAAATGTCAGCTATTATTAATTCAGTTAGATCTAAGAAAGAACTCCCTCTCAGTAAGGGTAATTAAACAGTGGCTGGACCAGTCTTAACAGAGATGGCCACTCCCTTTATTGGAGGTCCTACTTTCAAATCTCTGTCTTTCTCTCCCTATCTCCCTGATCCCTCTCCCTCTCTTTTTTCCCTCCTTCTCTCTTTCTGCTCTCTCTGTGTCTGTCTCTCTCTCTCTCTCTCTCTCTCTCTCTCTCTCTCTCTCTCTCTCTCTCTCACTCTTTTTCTCCCTGACCCTCCTCCTCTCTCTTTCCCTCCTTCTTTCTCTCTCTCGGTCTCTCTTTCCCTTCTTCTCTCTTTCTCTTCTCTCTCTTTCCCTTCTTTTCTCTTTCCCTTCTTTTTTTCTCTTTCTGTCTCCTTCTCCCTCTCTTCCTTCTCTCCTTTCTCTTCTTCCCTTCCCCATTTCTCTTCATTCTTTGTTTCAAAAGATAACTCTGAGGAAGGGCAAAGAAAATATTTTTAACAATATCAATTTCACTTAAAAAAAAAAAAGAAAACCATAGGAAAGTAGAGTTGACCATTCTTACTATTAAAGAATCCTCTGAGCTAGAGGTAAAAAAAAGGATCTTAGAGTCTATTTAATTTAGCCCCCATCATTTACAGAAAAGGAAACTGAGGACCAAAAGAATTAAATGACTCCACTAGAGGTCAGACAAATAGTAAGCACCAGAGGCAGGATTTGATTCAAGATCCTGTGAATCCAAGCCCTGTTCTCTTTCCTCTGTATGACACTGCCTACCAAATATGGTACTTAATCCAGCATATGTTCTGCCTGAAAGGTGAATCCAGGAAAGAAGGAAAGAAATCTGTCTATTGATCATCACTGGGGAACTCATGTAAGCTTCGGGGCCCATAGGGAAAATTACTAAGAATGATATTTAATCCAAAATTCCCCAAGCGCTCTGTTGAAACATTCACATATCAAAGTGTATTTGTGTCTACACAGTGTAACTTATGAGCACAAGATGTTTAAGAAATTCTTCACTGATAAAAAGTTAAGAAGGAAAATCTCAAAAAGGTCCCTTAAAAAGTTAGGTTCTTAAACAATCAGTTTTACATATTCTAAATTTTAAAAAATCCCAAAAATAATTTATCCCAAACCTTAATTTACAAGGCAATTAATCTAAAATGAAGGCTAATTTATTTGCTTACTTTGACAAATATTTTAGAACAAAGGGCTTACTTTAATTTTTTTAATGACTTGCTAATCTATTTTTGATGACACTAATCTTTTTTGGCTGGAGGCAGTCAAACATCAATGGTGGAATACCTAGACTCCCTGGAGCCATAGGTTCAAGCCCCAGCAGGGTCACCTCAGCTGAAAGCTGATAAATTGAGTGTTCTGTGATATACTACTGATGGGGAGGTGATCTTTCAGCAGAGACCTCAAAAGCCAAAGTTTTCTTTAGACATTAATAATCCCCCAAATAGAGCAGACCACATTGCCTGAAGCATGGTGATGGGATATATGATGGAAGAGGGAGGTGATATATACGTGAAAGTTGTGGTTCATGAAGAGAACCAAAATGGCATCACTATGTTAGAATCAAATCAAATTAGTGTGTCTAACTGTGGCTGATCAAGCCAATACAAGCTCAGAATGCTCTACCACAAGTCAGACACAAATAGTTCCTATGAACATTTGAGGTGGATTGTATAATTTTGTGCTTCTTGCATTTCTTCCTAGCTAATTCAATTCTGCTTTGCTCACGGAGTATACATCAAGAGGGCACTCCATGCTCGTCGGTCCTATGCCAGTGTCTCCCATGTCATGCAATTGATTCTAAAGTTCTTAAAAAGAGACCTTAAGAGTATCCTTTTATTGCTTTTTCTGCCTACTCTGTGAGTGCTTGCTCTGTGGGAGTCCTCCATAAAATAGCCTTTTTGGCCAGAGTACATTTGGCATTTGAAAAATGCAGCCATCCCAATCCCAAACTCCATTGGGTGTTTGGTAGTTTAGTTCGAGAAAGAGCCTCAGTGTTTGGTATCTTATCCTGCCAGGGGATCTTCAGAATCTTCCTAAGATAATAGAGTTATTGGATAGGTGCAGTGTTGAGAAATTCTGTTCAAAGTTCTCAACAGTTCAATTTCTCTCCATCATGAGAACTATGATCCAGGCTCTTCCTGGGAAGCAGACAGCAAAATGCATCTAGGAACTTCAGGTAAAACTGAACAACTTTGCCTGTTGAACCTTGTAAGTTGGTTTACCATCAAATGCTCAACTCTATTCATTCCCTATGTTTTACATTTTCTAACTCAGAATTTTCTACTTTAAATTAGGAACAGAAATTTTTAGAGCTTGACACATAGAGAAAGAAGTCATAAATGCTGGATCAGGGTTTCTATAAGTCTGAAATATTTGTAGGATAAAGGCAATTCTAGAAAGTTTTTATTATTATTATTATTATTTAGTAAAATAGAGGTAATTGAGGCATTGTGGTACAGTGTAAAGAATTCTGATTTGGAAGTCAGATAAATTGGTGTTATAATTCTTAATCTTACCACATCCTACATACGTGACCTTGGACAAGCTACCTAACATCATATGGGTCACATTTTCAATGTCTGCAAAGTATTGAGGTTAGATTATTTCAGTGGTGACAATACAGCCAACAATACCCCTGAATACTAGATCAAAATACAATTGAGAAATAATTAACAAAATAAATTAAAATATTCATATTTGATTTTCTAAGTCAATGTGTGGGCCAAAGGGATCCTTATGTATGACACTGCAGCCTCAATTGTTATTTGAGTTGACATCATTAGGCTAATGAGTTCTAGGCTTCTTTTAGTTCTAAATCTTATAAAGCTGAGTCTCTTTCAAATGAAAAAAAATTATCATGCTCTGTTAGAATAGTCAAGAATGTTTATTCATCTTGTATATGGCACGGGCCTGCTTGTTCTATCAATTAATGAGAATCCCAATAAATACCTCTTAATTGTCTGACCCTGAGTAAGGTGCTAGGATTAAAAAACAAAAAAACAAAAATAAAATAGTCCCTGCCCTCAAAGAGCATATAATCTATCTGGGGGATGATCTATGTCTGTAACATAAATACTCTGTGGCATGGCTCCTCATCAACAAAACTCTGAGATAGCAAAAGTAAGCAAAATAAAGGTCTTCCTATACAGTTTGTCAAGAGAGAGCTCGAGTTATAACTTGATTTTTCTCTTGTTCAATTGTTTCACTTGTATTCAAATCTTCAAGACCCCATTTGGAGTTTTCTTGGCAGAGATACTAGGATGGTTTGTCACTTTATCTTATTTTACAAATGAGGAAAGTGAGACAAACAGGGTTAAGTGACTTGCCTTGAGTTACACAGCTAACAATAATAAAAATAATGAAGCTGTATTTGAATCCTGTGCACTATGGCATCACCTAGCAGCCCCTTTGGTTTTCTATGGATCAGTTATTCTTGAGTATGAAAGGAGCAAGCCAGCTTCTCTGGATAGATCATTCCAGAGTGAAAACACATACCCTAAGATTCTACCAAAAGGATAGGAATGGGATCCTAAAAAGGCACAGCATTCAAAAGGACATCCCTCAGGTTCTAAGATGAGACCTAAACCTACGACTTCCCTGTAATGACTTGAATCCACTAATTAATAGAGTAAATGTATTCATTTCATTCAATATACCATGAGGTCCTTGTGTCCTTGTTAAGAGAAAATGCAAAGCTCTCATAAAACACTTCAAAGAGGCTTTTCTGATGCATCCATACAATTAAATTTCATATTTTAAAGGTGAAAATATCCCTAGCATCACTATTTCCTCAGAGTTCCTATTTAAAATACGTAGACCTCACCAGTCCTGAAGAATATAGTTTGAAAAGCTGTGATCCACCTCAAAAACATGTGCCAGGTATGCACAGAGACACATAAATACATAATATGTAGTAACACTGAGTTTTAGGTGCACATGTGTTATTGCAAATGATGTTTCCAAACACAGCTGGAGAGTATTCAAAGTAAGTTAAAAAAAATTTAGGAAAATCTCTGTGAAATAAACACAGAAAATTGAGTAAAAAGTTATATTAGCAAATAAGTATTACCAAATAAAAGGCAAAGAAACTTAATTTTATTTATGTGCAATTTAATCCAAATTGGAAAATGTTTGTGATTACCTATGTATGTGACAAATAGACAAGTCTTTAATGAATAGGTAACAAATGTTATAATTTATATTATGTCCATATTATTTATCTATGTAATAAATATAAATGTTTTTGCTTTTGTTTTTGTTTTAATTTATTACTTGCCTGCCATTTGAAAGCCACAATACTATATCCTAGGAGAGCTACAGAGTTGAAGAGTATACTTAGCTTCCTAGAGCTTACAATCTAGTTGGTTAATATGAAATATTATATGCCTTCTATGCATTAGAAAAGTGCATTATGTTCCAGAGAAAATTCACATACTTATACATTAGCAATCACCTTTTCATTAATATAAAGTAGATAAGTATTTACAGATAGTAAAAACTATGATTGATCCATTTGCTGATTTAATGGAAAATAAGACTGGTAGGTGACAAAATGGCTTATAAGGACAGACTTAGAATAAGGAGAATCTGTATTCAAATTCTGCTTCAGACATTTACTAGCCATGTAACTCTTGATAAATCATATAACCTTTTTTGATCACAGTTTTCTAATCTGTTAAAATGGACATAATAATAGGACATGTTTCAAGAAATTATTGTGAATATCGAATGGGATAGCACAGGTAAAGTTCTCTTCAAATATTAATAAACATTTGTGCATAAATGTTATAACTATTTTTATTAAGTAATTCTTAACCTTAAGTATGGGTAGGTAGATAGGGCAATGGAAAGAGTGCTGGGCCTAGAATCAGGAAGGCCAGAGTTCAAATGTGACTTCAGACACTTACTAACTGTATGACTCTGAGCAAATCACTTAAACCTGTTTTCCTTAGTTTTCTCATCTGTAAAATGAGCTGGAGAAAGAAATGATAAACCATTTCAACGGATTTTTTTTGGGGGGGGAGGAGTGGACCTAGATAGGGTCATGAAGAGTTGAACATGACTGAAATGACCGAACACAAGAAGTCTTGTGTCTCTTTAGTTCAAACTCCTGATGCCATCTTGGTTCAAATGTATGAGGCTATGGGTCTAGTGAGTGTTCTATACTTTAAAAATAAAAGTCATGAATCTGAAGTCATAGAAATTGTGTTCAAATCTCACCTTTGGTCGCTTGCTATCTATATGACCTTGGGCAAATTACTGAAACTCTTTAAGCCTCAGTTTTCTAACCTGTTAAGTGAGGGGACTAAATGATCTTTGAATCTCTAAATCTATGATCCAACTATGATCAGACTAAGAGTCATAAAAAATAATGACTGATGGGCCAATATATTGATTAAATTAAGTAAATTTTAAAGCTTATCCTAAAGAATGCTAAAAACCACAAAAATTACATATATGTATGTGTATATATATATTCTCCCTTCTATGAATTGATGATGAGCTAAGTCAAATTAGACAAATTGTAATACAAATAATGTAATGATTTTGTTGAGATATTTTATTTTTTCCACAATTCATTGGGTATTCTCCTAGTAAATACCATACTGAGAATTGTGAAGAATGTGAAGATGAAAAAAATGGGGAAATGACATCGGGGAGTTAACCCAAAGAGGGAATTCAAAGTTTTCCTAATGCAATTCCTAACATTAGGATCTTAGCTGACCATGAGAATGGTTAAGTGATTGATCATAGTGGTAGTAAGAGACCAAATTAGGCTCTAAAGTAAACTTCTCATACTCTAAATACAGAACTCTTTCCAGGCTTTTCAAAGAACTCTTTCCAAAAAACTCCATTTATCCCTGAACTAAAAATTATAGTTTAAAGACAATACCATAGCGATAGAAAACACACACATTACTTTGTATCAATTTGTCTAAGTCTTTCCAAGTTTTTCTGAAATCACCATGCTCATTATTTCTTAAAGCATAAAAACACACACACACACACACATCCATGTTAGAGATTAAAATAAAGTGTTACAAGACTTCTAAGAGAACAGGTCTTCATCAAAGACATTTGCACAAGTGACTAAATAAAAAGTAGTATATGGTTACAACATGTATTAAAAGAAGTCTGAAGTTATAAATTCTTCACAGCTGGCAAAGAGAAAACAGCTTTGAAGGAAGATTTGAAGAGCAGTTAGAATTTCTTTTTTAAAAAGCTTTTAAAATTTTAATTGTTTTCAATTCCATGTAAAAAAAATTAACATTCATTTTTAAAAGATTTTGAATTCCAAAATTCTCCCTCTCTTCCTTTCTATTTCTTTCAATGAAAAGGCAAGTAATTAGATATAGGTTATATAAGTGCAATCTTATAAAACATATTTTCATATTGGGCAAGAAAACATATCCCCCCAAACCAAAAAAAGTTAAAACAAGTTGTTGTGATTGTTTTAAGAATGCCTTGCTTTGTATTCAGATACCATCAAGTCTTTCTCTGGAGTTAGAAAGTATTTTTTACCATAAGCCCTTTGAAATTACCTTGGATCATTATATTGCCGAGAACAGCTAAATCAGCAACAATTAACCATTGTAGAATATTGCTATGATCTGTGTATATACAATTCTCCTTGTACTATTCACTTCACTTGCATCAATTCATGTAAGTCTTCCCAGATTTTTCTGAAATCACTATCTTCATCATTTCTTAAAGCACAATAGTATTTTATCACAATCATAAACCACAGATTACTCAGTCATTCCTCAATTAATGGGCAGCCCTCAATTTCCAAATCTTTCCCACCACAAAATTCCCTTTATTTTTCTTATTTTTTTTTAATCTCTTTGGAATACACACCTACTAGCCAGTTTTATAGCCCTTTGGGCATAGCTCAAATTGCTTTCCATAATATTTGGATCAGTTCTTAACTTCAATAATAATGCTCTAGTTTTCCAATTCTCAGCTATCCCCCCAACATTTGCTTTTTTTTTTCTTTTCTGTCATATTAACTAACCTAATTGGTGTAAAGTGGTATCTCATAAGTGTTGTAGTTTGTATTCTTGAATTAAAAGTGACTTAAAGACTTTTTTTCACACAACTATAAATAGTTTTAATTTCTTCATCTGAAAACTGCCTGTTTATATCCATTGACTATTCATCAACTGAATAATGACTTATATTCTTATAAATATGATTCAGTTCTCTATATATGTGAGAAATGAGACCTTTGTCAGAGAAACCTGCTGTAATAATTTTTTCACAGTTATTATTACTATATATTTTCCGCATTCTATTTCTCTCCTATTTATTCTTTTTCTCCTATTACTCTATTCCTCTTCAAAATTGTTTTACTTCTGACCAGGACCTCCCCAAATCTGCCATCCCTTTTATCAATCCTTTACCTTTCTCTTACCTTTTTCACCTCTTAATTGCTTGAATATTAAAATAGATTTCTATAACCAACTGAATGTGTATGTTATTCATACTTTGAGCCACTTCTGATGAGAATAAGATTTAAGCAGTCACTACCTCTTCACTTTCCCATCAATTGTAAAAAGTCTTTTACTTCTCTATTTTGTGAGATAATTCATCTCCTTTCGTTTTTCCCTTCCCCCCACTTCCCAGTGCTTCCCTCTTTCTCACCACTTTTTTTTTTTCAGATATCATCCCATCATAGCCAATTCATACCCATGCCGTCTGTACATGTATGTTCCCTCTAAATGATAATGGTGGAGTTACAAGTATCAATTTCCCATTTAGGAATGTAAACAATTTAACTTTACTGAATCCTTTACAACCTCTCTTTTGTGTTTACCTTTTATGTTTCCTTGCTGTCTGATAACTGAAATTAAAATTTTCTATACAGCTCTGACTCTTAACATCAGGAATTATTGAAAACTCTCTAATTCATTAAAAACCCATTATTTTCCTTGCAGGATTGTGCTCAGCTTTGCCCTTCTGTAGTCTGGAATATTTTATTCCAAGCTCTCCATTTCTTTAACATAGAAGCTTCCAAATCTTTTGTTATCCAAACCCCACAATATTTGAATTGTTTATGTTTGCAATATTTTCTTCTTGACCTAGGAGCTCTGGAATAAGAGTTTTCATTTCTTTAAGAAGGTGATTTGTTGGAATCTTTACAAACTACTAACTCATTAGAGTTGATAAATTATTGATCTGATCTTACAAGAAGATGTTTTGGGCCAGAACTTGAAACAAGGTACTAAATAGAACTAATTAATACAATGCTTGTGTTTACACCTTTACACATTGGAATTCACAAGTATGGGAGATTCACAAAGTAAACTTTGTAACTTTGTGAATTCACACCTCCCTTGAAGCTCTTAGGGCCAGAGAGCACTATGGGAGAAATTCATAGTGATTGGTAGTTTTTTTTTTTTTTCAATTTCTATTTTTCTTCTAGTTCTAGAATATCAGGACAGTTTTCTTTGATAATTTCATGAAATATGATGTTTAGGCTCCTGCTTTTTATCTCTCCTCAATCTTTTTTCCCAGTCAGTTGTTTTTCTGATGAGAGTTTACATTTTCTTCTATTTTTTTCATTATTTTGACTTTTATTGATTCTTTATATTTTATGGTGTCATTAGCTTTCACTTGTTCAATTTTGATGATTAAATTATTTTTTTTCAGTGAGCTTTTCTGCTTTCTTTTCCAGCTGACCAGTTCTAACTTCTAAGGAGTTCTTTGATTTAATAAATTTTTGTATCTCTTTTTTCAATCAACCAATTGCTTTTAAGGAAGTTCTTCTCTTCAGTTCATTATCACACATTTCTTTCTACTTGGCCAATTCTGTTTTTTAAGGAGTTCTCTTATGTGGATTTTTTCTACTTCTTTTACCATTTGACCTATTCTAATTTTGTAAAGTGTAATTTTCTTTACAATTTTTTTTTGTGTATTTCCTTTACCAAGCTCTTGACCCTTTTTTTCTGCATGATTCTCTTGCATGATTTATTTCTTTCCCCAATATTTCCCATATTTTTGTTTTGTTATTTGTAAGTTTATTTATTTTTAATATACATTGATTTATTAATCATGTTGGGAGAGAAAAATCAGAGCAAAAGAAAAAACAATGGCAGAGATTAGAAAAAAAAATAAGTGAACATAGCATGTGTAGATTTACATTCAGTCTCTTGAGATCTTCTGGATACGGATGGCATTTTCTGTCCAAAGTCTATTAGGATTGCTTTGTATCACTGAACTACTGAGAAGAATCAAGCTTTTCATAATTTATCATTGCACATTGTTGCTGTAATTATGTACAATGTATTCCTGGTTCTGCTTGTTCCACTTAGCATCAGATCATGTAATTCTTTCCAGGCCTTTCAAAAATCAGCTTGTTCATAATTTTTTTATAGAACAATAATATTCCATTACCTTCATATACCACACACAACTTATTCAGCCATTCCCCAATTAATGGGCATCTACTCATTATCTAATTCTTTGTTAATATAAAAAAGAGCTCTTACAAACATTTTTGCCCATATAGGTCCTTTTCCCTCCTTTATGATTTCCTTGGAATACATACCCAGTAATAGCACAGCTGGATCAAAGGATATGTATAGTTTTTATAGCCCTTTGTGCATAGTTCCAAGTTCCTCTCCAGAATAATTGGGTCATTTCAAACTCCACCAAAAATGCATTAATGTCTCAATTTTTCCACATTTCATCCAATATTCATCATTATCTTTTCCTGTCATCTTAGCCAATATGAAAGGTGTGAGGCCTCAGAGTTGTTTTAATTAGCATTTCTCTTCTCAATAGTGATTTAGAGAATTTTTTCATATGACTACAGATAGCTTTAATTTCTTCATCTGAAAATAGTCTGTTCATATTCTTTGACCATTTATCAATTGGGGAATGACTTGTATTCTTATAAATTTGACACAGTTCTTTATATATTTTAGAAATGAGACCTTTATCAGAAATACTGACTGTACAGATTTTTCCCAGCTTTGTTACTTCCCTTTTAATTTTGTTTCTGTTGATTTTGTTTGTGCAAAACCTTTTTAATTTAATGTCATCAATGTTGTTTATTTTTGCTTTTCATAATGTTCTCTAGTTCTTCTTTGGTCATAAATCCTCCCTATTCCAAAGATCTGATAGGTAAATTATCTCTTGTTCTCCTAATTTGCTTATAGTATCATCCTTTATGCCAAATCATATATCCATTTTGATTTTATTTTGGTATGGGGTGTGAGATATAGCTCTATGCAGCATTTCTGACATATTATTTTCTAGTTTTCCCAGCAATTTTTGTCAAATAGTAAGTTCTTATTCAAGAAGCTGGAGTTTGGGGATTTATCAAATACTAGATTGCTAGGGGTTTTAATTATTGTGTCATGTGTATCCAATCCATTTCACTGATCTACCACTCTATTTCTTAGACAGTAACAAATGGTTTTGATTACTGATGCTTTATAATATAGTTTTAGGTTTGGTACTGCTAAGCCATCATGCTTTGTATTCTTTTTTTTTTTTTCCATTAATTTCCTTGGTATTCTTGATCTTTTCTTTTTCCAGATGAATTTTGTTATTATTTTTTCTAGTTCTATAAAATAATATTTTGGCAATTTAATTGGTATGGCACTGAACAAGTAGATAAATTTAGGCAGAATTGTCATTTTTATTATATTAGCTTGGCTTTATCTATGAACAACTGGAAAATTTTCCAGTTGTTTAGATATAATTTTATTTATGTGTGAAGTGTTTTGTAATTGTGTTCATATAATTCTTGGTTTTGTCATGACAGGAAAACTCACAGTTGTTGTTTTTTTTCTATAGTAATTTTAAATTAATTCCTCTTTCTATCTCTTGCTGATAGGCTTTGTCAATAATATATAGAAATACTGATGATCTGTGTGTTTTTATTTTATATCCTGCAACTTTGCTAAAGTTGTGAATTGCTTCCAGTAGGTTTTTGGATGATTTTCTGGGAGTCTCTAAATATATTATATATCATCTACAAAGAGTGATAGTTTTATTTCCTCATTGCCTATCTAATTCCTGTAATTTCTTTTTCCTTTTGTATTGCTAAAGCCAATATTTCTAGTACAGTGTTGAATAACAGTGCTAATAATGGGCATCCTTGTTTCACCATTGATTTATTGGTAATGTGTCCTTCACTCAATTACAAATAATGTTTGCTGTAGGTTTTAGATAGACATTACTTATTATTTTATTGAAAGCTCCCTTTATCCCTATGCTCTCTAGTGTTTGTAATAGGAATGGGTGCTATATTTTTTTCAAAGCTTTTTCTGCATCGATTGAGATATTGAGATTAACATATGGTTTCTGTTGGTTTTGTTATTGATAAAGTCAATTATGGTAATAGTTTTCCTGATATTAAACCTAGCCCTACATTCGTGATATAAATCCTACTTGGTTATAATATATCCTGCTGATAAATTGCTGTAATCTCTTTGCTAATAGTTTATTATTGTTGCATTTAATTTAAAATTTAAAATTTAAATTTATTGCATCAATATTCATCAAAGAGATTGTTCTGCAATTTTCTTTCTCTGTTTTGGCCCTTCTTGGTTTAGATATCATTGTCACATTTGTGTCACAGAAGGAATTTGGCAGTACTCCTTTTTTACATATTTTCCCAAATAATATGCATAGTATTGGAATTATATATTCTTTAAATATTTGGTAGATTTCACTGTGAATCCATTTGTCCCTGGAAATTTTTTTCTTTTGGAGTTCATTAAGAACTCGTTCAATTTCTTTTTCTAAAATGGGACTATTTAAGTATTTTATTTCCTTTTCTGTAAATCTGGGCAATTTTTCTAAATAATCATACATTTTGGTTAGATTGTCAAACTTGCTGCCATAGAGTTGGGCAAAACAGTTCTTAATTTTATTCATTCATTCATTCATTTATTTGCTGAGGCAATTGGGGTTAAGTGACTTGCTCAGGGTCATTTGATGTGACCTTAGGAAGTATAAAGTGTCTGAGATGATATTTGAATTCAGGTCCTCCTAATTTCAGGGATGGTGCCACTGAGCCACCTAGCCACCTCAACAGCTCAATTATTGCTTTAATTTCTTTTCCATTGATGTTGTGTTCATTTCTTTTATATTTGATGCTGGTGATTTTTTTTCCTTCATTTTTTATGAGCAACTTAATCAAGGTTTATCTATTTTGTAAGTTTTCTCATAAAACCAACTCTTAGTTTTGTTTATTAGCTCAATAGTTTTCTTAATTTCTATGTTATTAATCTCTTCTTTGAGTTTCAAATTTTCTAATTTGATATTTAATTGGGCTTCTTTAATTTGTTCTTTTTCTAGCTCTTTTAGTTGCATGGGTAATTCATTGATCTCCTCTTTCTCTAATACATGGTCAATTTGTGTGTAGATGCAATGCACTGACAAGAAAAAGGTGTATTCCTGTCCATCTCTGTTCAATTTTCTCTCATACCTAGGTTTTCTAGGATACTATTAATGTCCCTAGTTTCTTTCTTGTTTATTTTGTGGTTAGAGTTGTCTGATTCTGAGAGGGGGAGGTTGAAATCTCCAAAAGATTACTTTGCTACCTATTTTTTCCTGAAATTGAAAATCTTAAAATCTCCTCTAGAAATTTGTTTGCCCTACCACTTGGTACATCCATATTTAGGATCATTACTAATTTATTATTTATTGTACCTTTTATCAAGATGTACTTTCTCTCTTTTTTTCTTTAATAAGATTTGTTTTTACTTTTGCTTTATCTGAGATGAGAATTATTATCCCTGCTTTTTTTTTTTACTTCAGCTAAAGCATAATAAATTCTGTTCCAGCCTTTTACCTTTACTCTGTATGTATCTCTGTGTCAAATGTGTTTCTTGAAAACAACATATTGTAGGATTCTGTTTTTTAATCCACTCTGTTATTTGCTTCCTTTTAATGGAAGAGTTCATTCCATTCACATTAACAGTTGTGATTACCAGCTTGGTACTTCCCTGCATCTTATTTTCTCCCCTGATATACTTTTATTCATTCTTTCCACTCTATCCTTAGTGATGTGCTTTTTTTTTTTATCCACCCCATCCACTACCTTATCTTTTATCATCCCTCTCCCTTCTCTTACTAGAATTTTCTAAACCACTCCATCCACAACTTATCTTCTATCAACCCTTCTTCCTTTCTCTTACCTTTTTTCCCTAGTATTTCTCTTCTATCCTGAACCTTGCTTTTCTTTTCTTTTCTCTTCTCCTACTTTTTTATAGGATTAAATGAATTTCTATACCCAACTGAATGATTAAGTTATTCACTCTTAGAACTAATGATGATACCAAGCTTCAGACAATGCTCATCTCCTTCCCTGGATTGTAATAGATCTTTTGAGCATCTTGGTGTGAGCTAATTGTCCCATTATACATTCCTTTTCCTCTTTTTCCAATATAGAGCTTTTTCCATCCCTTAATGTCTTTTTCTTTGATCTCATCACAATAGAGTCCCATCACAACTACACTCTCAGTTCATGTGATATTCCCCTTTATCTGTCCCAATGTCAGATACAGTTCTTACTATACTTACAAGATTTACAGATATTGTATTCCTATATAGGGATGTAAACAGTTTAACCTTTAAATATACATATTTTCCCCTGTTTACCTTTCTATGGTTCTCCTGAGTCCTGTGTTTGTAGAATAAATTTTCTGTTTAGTTCTGTTTTTTTCAATAGAAATGATTGAAAGTCTCTTACTTCATTGAAGTTCCATCTCTTCCCCTGAAAGATGATGCTAAATCTCTCTGCATAATTAATGTCAGATATAATCCTAGGTCGTTTGCCTTCCAAAATATGGTATCCCCATTGTTGGTGGAATTGTGAATACATCCAGCCATTCTGGAGAGCAATTTGGAACTATGCTCAAAAAGTTACCAAACTGTGCATACCCTTTGATCCAGCAGTGTTTCTACTGGGCTTATACCCCAAAGAGATACTAAAGAAGGAAAAGGGACCTGTATGTGCCAAAATGTTTGTGGTAGCCCTGTTTGTAATGGCTAGAAGCTGGAAAGTGAATGGATGACCATCAATTGGAGAATGGTTGAGTAAATTGTGGTATATGAACATTATGGAATATTATTGTTCTGTAAGGAATGACCAACAGGATGAATACAGAGAGGGCTGGCGAGACTTACATGAACTGATGCTGAGTGAAATGAGCAGAACCAGGAGATCATTATATACCTCAACAATGATACTGTTTGAGGATGTATTCTGATGGAAGTGGATCTCTTTGATAAAGAGAGCTAATTCAGTTTCAATTGATCAAAGATGGGCAGAAGCAGCTACACCTAAAGAAAGAACACTGGGAGATGAATATAAACTGCTTGCATTTTTGTTTTTCTTCCCGGATTATTTATACCTTCTGAATTCAATTCTCCTTGTGCAACAAGAAAACTGTTCGGTTCTGCACACGTATATTGTATCCAGGATATACTGTAACCTATTCAACATGTAAAGGATTGCTTGCCATCTGGGGGAGGGGGTGAAGGGAGAGAGGGGAAAAATCGGAACAGAAGTGAATGCAAGGGATAATATTGTAAAAAATTACCCTGGCATGAGTTCTATCAATAAAAAATTATTTAAAAAAATAAAATAAAATAAAATAAAGTCAAAGGTTAAAAAAAAAAAAATGGTATCCCAGGCCCTCTGATCCTTTATTGTAGAAGCTGCCAGATCCTGGGTAAAACTAATTGATGCTCCTTAATAATTAAAGTGTTTTTTTGTCTGGCAGCTTGCAGTATTTTTTTTCCACGTGAGATTATAGTTTTGGAGTTTCTCAACAATGTTCCTTGGGGTTTTCCTTGTGAGATCTCTTTCCAAAGGTGATCAATGGATTCTTTTAATGAATATTTTCCATTTGGTTTATTCTATTTAAAGGAGTTGTTTTCTTAGACAATTTTTCCTTTCCTTTTCCAAACTGTTGTCTGTATCATGCAAATCTCTCATTTCTTTCTCATTTTTTCCCCTTTTGCTTCTCTTATTTAGCTTTTGAAGTCTTTTATTAACATTTCTAAGAAGCCTCTTTAGATTTGAAATCAATGATCTCATTCCTTGAGATTTCTTTTGTGAACTTTCTGTTCTCATCTGATATTATGTTTTGGTCTGCTCTGTCACCATAGTAGCTTTCTGTGGTCAAGGTTCTTTTTTGTTTCTTGCTCATTTTCTTTCATTTTCTTTCGGTATTTCCTCTTTTTTTTTTTTTTTTTTTTTTACTTTTATGGTTGTGCTTTGAGCATGGGCTTAAAAGTGGCACTGTCCCATTCTTCCTGTGGACCTCTGAGCCTTGGTTTTGAGCACAGGGTTCTTTGTGTTTGTAGGAATAGCTTTGCCTGCTTTTTTTTTTTTTTTTTAAGGAAACAGCCTGGTTTGCAGAGTTTGCCTTCTGAGCTGGGACTGAAAGCTGCCCCACTGATCTGTTCCCCTACTGAGCCAGGATTGAGGTGTTAGGTGCTGATTTGCTATGATTAAGACCCTCTTACAGACTTTCCCAGAGTTTATCTGAGCTGAGCTAAACATCCTTTTCACCCTAGAGTGACCGACCTTTCTTGAAGTCTTTCCAGTCTATCATGAGCTGGAGAGTGATTTCATTCCATCAGACTCTGTTCAAAGGCTTAATTTCATGTGGTTTTTGAGGGAAACTGGGAGAGTTTGAGCAGCTTCCTGGCTTTATTCCATCATATTGGTTCCACTCCGCTCTCATCTTTCTTATTAGATTTTTTAAATCCTTTTTGAGCTCTTTCAGAAATTCCTTTATACCTGGGACCAATTCACACTTGTTTTTGTTTTGTTTTTTTTTTCTTTGAGGCTTTAGATGAATCTATTTTGCTTTTGTTATCTTCTTCTGAATTCATGTTTTTCTTTATATGGTTGAGTTCTGTTGTTTTTGTCGTTTGCTTATTTTCCCAGCCTACTTCTTGATTTTTGAACTTTTTGCTAAAGTTGGACTTTGAGGATGCAGGGAGTACTGTCCCACATTCAGGGTTTTTTTGTACAACTATTTTCAGAACTAGATCTGAGAATTTTGTTGAGTTATTAGCTCTTCCAAGATGCTATGAGCTAAAGAGAGTTGTGGTCACCACTCTCCTGACCGTGATCTTTTCTGTGAACAACCATAATTACTCTTTTTCATCTTGGATCTGTGATTATAGGCCTGCTATCACAATCTCAAGTGTGTTAGTGATCTTTCTCACCCTGGACTGACACCATGGATAATGCAACAGAATTCTACATCCATTGCCAACAAAGGGTCCTGAAATTTTCTCTGAAGCTACCATCCAACTCCCAACACTATGTATAGGCTGAGAGTTCCAGAAGCCACAGCTACTGATCCAATAACTCTTAAAGCCTGGTAATGATTTGCCAGGCAGTGGCCCATACTAGATTGCATTCCATTTTCACCCCAGTAAGACAAAACTTTCCTGTCAATCTTCTATGATATCTTGATCTGAAAAAAGCATTTCACTCCATTCTTTTGTGGGTTCTGCTTCACTTTCCCCTGACCCAAAATTGTTTTGAGAACTAATTTTAAAGTTGTTTTTTGGAGGGGAATTGGGGAGAACTGAAGTGAATCTCTGATTTTCCTCTGCCATCTTTTTTCACCAAGTAAGATTTCAATAAGCAAATATGTCATTCCAGGTGAGAAAAAAACATGAGTAAAAGAATGCTTGCTTAGGATATAAAGACAAAAGGAAATAGCACATCAAAGTTAATTAATAAACGCTAAAGAGTTATTTCAAACCATTCTTCCTATTATTATTATTTTAGCATCATTTTATAAAGAAATTTTTATAAAGAAATATAATTCTTAGTGAAGAACGAGATGCTCTTACAGACTTCTCCAAATCCCTTCCATTCCACTGAATCAACAATGTTTTTTTCAAATTGTAGGATTAGATAAAAATCCAAAATGCCTTTTTGTAAAATTCTTTTTATTCTAAACACTTTATGTACATGAAAAATAAAATAATTTCTGGTTCATTGATAATCATCTAAATGTAGTTATCTTTCTTGCTCAAAATGCTTTTTTATTATCTTTTTTTTTCAATCAAATTTTTTTCTCCCCTTCTTCTCTTTCCCATTAGAATAATTAAACCATTTAGGTATTATTCCATTTATAAAGTTATTCAAAATAAGAAATTTTAATTAATAAGAACCATTGTTGAATATCACCACGTATGTTTAATGGGGAAAAGTTATATTTAAAACATCTAACCCTACCTTTGCTTCAATTGTGACATAAATTAAATCACATTTTCCAAATATATTGTCATCGGTAGTGCTTCTCTGTCAACATGAGAAACTTTAACATAGCTATTCTTTTGGCCTTCTGGAATAGTGTTGAAACCAAATTTGCGTGTGTGTGTGTGTGTGTGTGTGTGTGTGTGTGTGTGAGAGAGAGAGAGAGAGAGAGAGAGAGAAAGAGAGAGAGAGAGAGAGAAAGGGAGAGAGAGAGCACTCACATATGCATGCATTTACAATAGCATTGTCTTTATTTTGACCTTATTGGGAAATGAGACAAATTCTATTCTACTCTCCTTTGATCAAATTCCACCTGATCTTTTGTTTTAATCACAGGGTTGCATTTGAAGAACTTTGACATGCAGGAGAGTTTGCAAAGAAGGACAATCAGATTGGTAAGAGTCTTCAATATAGCAGCATATTTTATTAACGTGTGCACCCAAAGGATTTTATTTTTATTGAATATACAATTGTGAAAGACATTACTTTTATTTATGAAACTTTAAAAAAAGAAAGCTTTTTTTTTCAAATTAACAGATACACTTGACAAATCCAAGTTTTTAAAAATGAGACATTCAATAACCATATGTTTTGAAACATTCTTTTGTGCCTTGGTACATAAAGGATACATTTTAGGTATACTTACATGAATTGTCTTAAATCCATTTTATATAAAGATTGATTAAAGGAACTAGAGAAGAGTTGGGGTGAATATGATAGCTATCTTCAAGTATTTAAAAGTTTGATATGGGAGAAGGATGATATTTCATTTTTGGATTCATACAGCAGAACCAGAAATGACAAAAGTTACAAAGAAGCAAAACTTAATCTTTATTTAAACAACAAAATTTTAAAAACATTTTTTATTATCTATTTATTTGCAATATTTTTTTTTCATTCTGAGTTCTGAATTCTCTCCCTTCATCCTACCCATTAAGAAGTCAAGCAATGTGATATAAATTATGTAGATGAAATTATTTAAACCATATTTCCATATTAGCCATGTTGCAAAAAAAAGAAAAAAAAAACAAGAAAATAATAAGCAAAAAAAAATGATGTTTTAATCTGCACTGAGACTTTATCAATTCAAATAGAAACTTCCTAATAATTTGAATTATCCAAAAGTGTAACAAACTGCAGAGGAGAAGGCTAGACCCCCTTTTATTGAAGATGTTCAAGCACATATGAAATGTGTTATAGTGGGGATTCTTTTCAAGTATGAGTTGGGCTACATAGTGATCAAAGTGCTTTCCTACACTGAACCATTGAAATTTAATAATTTATTATTAAAAGTCAGTACGGGTTATCAGTATGTCTTATTCACACACAGACACATGCACACACACACATGGACTAAACATGTGATTTCTTTGGTATAGATCATTCCATATGGAGAAACTTCTATTAGTGATCTGTAATTTTTAAGCTAAGGGATGCCTAGTGAATTCAAAGTTTAAGTAATTTGCTAAAGGTCATACAAACTACATATGTCAGAAGTGAAAACTGTACCTAGGTTTTCCTGCACCACACTGTCTCTCATATACACTCTAGAAGACATTACATAGTGAACATTTATTGCATGTTGCAATGTAAGATATATTGCCCATCAAATAGATGGGAATCATGTATTGCATATATTAACCTCTATTATAGGTTATAATATATGAATAAATTGTGTAAATCATATTTCTATAATATAAATTATTTTGTATTTGTCCATAGCACAGAATTTGATGCTAGGTTGATTGTCTTCAGATGCACAGACTAGCTTTGTTCAAGGAATGTTTGATTTGTTTCATTCATTGCCTCTAATTAAAGAACCCTGAAAGAAATCTCTTTCAAAGCCTCTAATTTTAGTTCTCCCACTACATGACCTTCGGCACTTAACTAGATGCTCTAGATCTCTCTTTCTCTATTGCAAAACCAAAGATGCTATGCAAAACCCAATAAACCACATAATTATTGAAAATACTCCATTATTGTAGATCTTAGATCTTAGATGTGGGTGCTCTATCCAATGTTCAGATTGCAACTCTTCCTGGGAGATTCTCCTTTGTGTCCTCCCATAATTTCATCTTGGGAGGTATGCCCAACTTATTGGTGGCATTTTTCTTTGGGAAACAAGATTATATATGCTCTATCTATTGCCTGTCACTTTCTCCTAAGAGAAAACCCCATTTTTTTCCTAGAAAAATATTTTTTTCTGATAATTCAGCAAGTATTTGGGCATTTCTTGTCATTATCATTATCATGTGTGTTGTTTACTATTCTCATCTGAGGACAGAGATCACAAGCCTAACATTTTTGAATTGTAAAAGTATTCTCTGCCCCCAAATTTTATGCACTTGGAAACATTGAGATTTCCAAAAGAATAAATTTCTGCAACAACAGATAGATCCCATAGATGTATTCATATTGTCAATGAAAGTCTAGAAAATCTCCAAGCTCATTTGGTGTATCTCAAAATGTTATGTTTATAGTTAAGGGATTTGAAGGAAGGATGGTCCAATACTGGGACCAAATATGACAGTGGGATCCTACAGCTCTTCACTCTACCCATCCATGCCAGCACCACCTTACAGAATAAGTAAAGTCCCAATTCTTCTTTTTCTTCTAACCTATCCTCATTGCTGCCATTTTAAGTCTCCACTAGACCATGGGAATTGACCATCAGCTGGTTACTGAACCTAAATTCTCATTATTCTAGTAGAATCCTTTAATCCCACTATGCTATAGCTGTCAAACGTACTACCTTGTAAGCTAGGGCCATCTTTTCTCTCATTGTTCCCCAAGATCTCAAAGATTTTGCCATTTGTCTTGATACTTTCCTTTTCAAAACCTAAGGACTGCTTGAATTTTCCATGTGCTGTGAACTGAATCTGAGCCTTTCTTTCTATCAGAATGTGAGATTCTTGACAACAGGGACTGGCTCAATTTAATTTTTTGTACTTCCATAACTTAGTGTAGGGCTTAGCATATATTAAGCACTAAATGAACACTTCCCCATTCCATTTCATTAAAAAGCATGACCTCATCAATGAGATCATAGGATCATCAGCATACAAATGTCCTATTGTATATCCTATTAGTATATATGTTGCATGTTGTATTAATATACAAGAGTCTATTGAGATAACTCAATCCAAAAAAAAGAGTATTATAATGCATTTTTATCAAGCCAAAGATACTGTGAAAAATGAAAGTTAATACAAATATGACATGAAAAGACCAAAAAAATGCTACTGCTAAATATTTTGAAAGGAGCATCTATGATTGGCTTTCTAAAGATCAAATACATGATATTTTTTCCCTCTTGAGAAATGTCTTTCTCTCATACATATAGATATATAATGAATTGGTAAAGAGAGAATGCTCCATTATTACTCTGGGAACTTTCAACATCAGTCAAATAATTAAAACACTTATTATATAAACAGGAAAAAAAATACCTCTTCTAAGCAATTACAAAAACATGACATTTCTGATGGATTTAGTTGAAATCTTTGAATTAAATAGGCTCAACCATGTATAAACATGTTCTTGATACACATACCTTATGTTGCCTTTATCAACTTATATGCTGAGATATGTCCAAATACTCTAAAATATTTGACAGTCAACTTTTATACTAATAAGGTATAAAACACCTACTGAAATGAATCCAGAAAAAAAAATCTTGATTTCAGAATGTGCAAAAAATATTTGGACCACTGTATGATTATGAAATTTTCAAGATTGGAAAATTTATTCATCAATTTTAAAGTTAAATCCTTTGACAACTAATTCTGCCCCCAAAGAATTAATATGATATTTAAGTCAAAGTAGTAGACTGCTTTGTCTTAGGAGATTGAAAGGGATGAGGTGGATTGAGGGGGGAGAGGGATAAGTATACATGTCATACATACATAATGTCAAACATTATGCTAACTACCTTTTACAAATATTTACCTCATTTAATTCCACCACCAATATTGGGAAGGTGCTACTGTTATCCCCATTTAAAGTTGAGAAAACTAAGGCAAATAGAGATTAATAACATGGCTAGGATCATTCAACTATTAGGAAGTTAAGACTATTGGAACTGAAGTCTTCCGAACTCTAGAGCCAGTACTTTATTCATTGTGACACCAGCTAGTAGATGCATATAATGTTTTACATTTCTTTAATTCACTAACAATGAGAAAATGTTCCAATGTGGTAGTTAATCTATAATCATATATGGTGTGTTTATTATTATGATATTTTATTATTATGCATATAATAGGTATATATGGCATTTGACACATAATAGGCATTCAATAAATGCTTACTGATTGATTCATTTATTCATTAATCTCATCAATATGAATCTTTCTTCCTCAAAATCCATCTTTGTTTATGCATCCTCTACAGTAATTATCCATGTCCTTGTACAAATTCATCATTGGGGTCTCCCTCAACATATTAGAATCTTTCTCACTATTCTTGAATAATGAGTATATAGTTAGTCATATAAGTTTATTATTGGAAGGAACTAACCAAAGACAATGTATTTTCTAATAGGATGAAAAGAGGCAAATGTCCTATCAGAATAGCACTATCTTCCAGTCACAAAGGAAAGAAACATTTAAGTTCAGACATTAGCCATACATATATATAGTAATTTGGCAGCAGGAGGTGGAAGGAAAGAGGTTTAAGAAAAATAACAAGAAGGCCAAAAAAAATTCAAGAAGAAATGAGAAAAAGAGGAAATTATTTCACATAATTGAGATACACCATTTCAGAAAAGGCAATAGTAAAAAAGAAAAAAAAAGTACACCCAGTTAAATGAATTAAATAAGAGAACTATGTCACAGGCAGCTATTTGACATGGTAAATGGTAGGCTTAGCCTGAAGTTAAGAAAACTTGTGTTCAAATGTGACTTCAGCACTGATTAGCTGTGTGACCCTGGACTAATCACTTCAGCTTGTTTTCTTGTTTCCTCATCCTTAACATTGAGCTGGAAAAGGTTACAGGAAACCAATCTAGTATCAGTGGCACTGCCAAGAAAACCCCAACTGGGGTCATGAAGAGCCAATCACAAGTAAAAAACAATTGGATGACAACAAAAGAATAAGATGTTTAACAGTCCCACAGATAATGACATAATATCAAAATTATATATATATACACACATATATATATACTCAATAATATAGAATGTAAACTTCAAAATAAGCAAAGTACAAGAGGAAAGAGAAAATAAAAGTCTAATATATTTATCACCAATATTTCCCATATAGACAAATAAATCTAAGAAAAAAAGTTCAAATGAGAAAAAAGCTAAGGATTTTCTTTAAAAATTAAAATCTTAGAAAAAATAGATATGCTAAATTTCTGGTGATTACTAAATACAGAAATTAAGCAATACTTTACTAATCACAACACAATAAATGTTGCAATTAATAAAAAGCATTTTAGAAAATACATAAACTTAAATGTAGATTAAATAATTAGCACCTAAAAAAAAGTTTATTGATAAGGAAATCAGAGAAACAAAAAGAGATTTCATGAAAAACAATAACAGCAATAAGGTAGCCTGTTGCAACTTTTGGTTTTTACTCAAAAGGGGATAATATATGTGTGTAATCACTTCTCCTAATAAATAGAGAAAACACAATAAGAAAATAGAAAACATTTTTCCTAATTTCACCTAAGCACAGTAATAAAAAATAATAAAGAAATAACAAATTAAAAATCAATTGATTACTAAATTTAGAAGTTGCTTAAAAACTAATATGAAATACAGTAGCCAGTTATTAAGCAAATATAAAAAAAAATGTTCTTTCAAAAAAATGAAAGACAACAACACATGAAGGAGAAATAATTTCACATCAACAAAACTAATAAATTAATGTGGATTATAAATATATACACATAAATAAAACCCAGATTAATAAAACAATACGAATATAATTTAAACTACTCCATTTTAGAAAAAATAATTGAGTAAACCATAAATGAATTTCCAAAAAAGGAAAAAAAAGACTAGATAGATTTAGAAGTAAATTTTATCAAACATTCAAATAAAAATTAATTCCAATGTTACATGAATTATTTGTGGAAAAAAAATGGAAATAAAGTTTCTTCAATTGAATAAATAGGAAACTATAGACCAATATCTGTAGTGAATATTCATGTAAAAATATGGAGTAAAATTTTACCAGGAAAATTTTAACAACATAATAAAAATGAACAGGTTGAATTTAAACTACAAATTCAAAATTGGTTTATTATTAGGAAAACTATAAAAATAATTTATCACATTAATAGTCCAAAAACAAAATAAAATCATGTGATTTTTATGGGTAGTATGCAGAAAAAGATCAAATCCTGTAATTTCATTGATATATTGGCATTCATTGGGGTGAATAATCTTCATGTAATTTTTTTTTAATAATGTAATTTTAAGAATGACTTAGAGCACAGAAAAAATTAGTCCTAATCTATTATGTCTGTGACTTGGGTCTTCTTGGTTTCAAAGCCAACTCTACCTAAGCTTTCCCTCCATTACTCTATATCTATACCCTTCCCATTGATTATTTTATGAAAAGTAGGAGGGAAATGACTTTAACCAAATATTATACTCCTTTATGTCAAAAACAGAAAAAAGAGAAATATTAATAAATAGATCATTTTTGAATATAATAAATAGTATTTATCTAATTCTAAAGGCTTTTCCAATAAGATCAGGAGCAAAGCAAGGTTATCCACTGTCACTAGTATATTTTTTAATTCAATTGCTCTGGAAAACAGTATGGAATTATACAGCAGAAGTGATTAAATAGTTAAAACCTTTTGACTCGGAAATCTCATTATTGAACATATAAGGAAGTTAAAGATGGAAAGGTTCTATTTTTTTTTCCCACAAAGAGCACATAGCAGCAAATTTGACAGTAACAAAGTATTATTTAAAAAAAAAAAAAAGGAAAAAAGATTTCTCTTCTCCTGGGGAACAGCTGAACAAATTATGTGATATGAGTGTAACAGAATATTATTGGGCCATGACTAATATGAAGAATTCATAGAAACAGGAAGATTTTTAGGAAGCTCTCTAGAGCAAAGAAAACTGAACCAAAAGGATCATATAAATAGTGACTATACTAAGTTAAATAAATACAGTAAAAGGAAGCCAAACACCAAGTAGTTATAATGATATATTTTAGTCTTGGAGAACAGATATTGAAGCATACTTTGGCAAAGAATTGGGGACAGATTGTGGAGACAGAGATAGAGACAGAGTGCTTTGACTAGGCGCGACATGGCTATTTCCTCAGTTGGTTTCATTTAGAGCTTTTCTTTGTTACAAGGGAGAATTCACTGTTTGAGTGAGAAGTAGCATTTAACTAGAAATAATAATTATCATGTAAAATAAAAACATCAATACAACTTAGAAAAAAAGAAAAGAGGGAAACTGAGTTTCAGGGAGATGAATTAAATATCTAACTTGTCTAGTAACTAGAAGACTAAGAATTAAAATACTGGTCTTTTGATACTAACTAATGCTCCTTGAAAACTATAGAATTTATATAAACAAATAAT
Source organism: Antechinus flavipes (assembly GCF_016432865.1). Taxonomy (NCBI): domain Eukaryota; kingdom Metazoa; phylum Chordata; class Mammalia; order Dasyuromorphia; family Dasyuridae; genus Antechinus; species Antechinus flavipes. The sequence continues at coordinate 31,264,547 of NC_067398.1, forward strand.
TCTATCATTGATACTGAAGAAAATGCATCCCTCTATCCCCTATGACTTCACTAACCATTTTTTTTTTTTTTTTTACTTTCTAAATCAAGACAATCAATCCAGTACATTATTCCCTTCTATGTGTTTTCTTCCCTTATTAGAATGTAAAGGGTTAAGGGCAGGGAATCATTTGCTTTCGAAATGTGTGTCCCAAGAGCTTAGCACAGTGCTTTGCACATAGTACACACTAAATAAATGCTTTTTTCATTCATTCATTTATTTACCATACTAGTTGTCAGTTTGATGTTTTGATGGCATATCCAAAAAGAGATACAGAGAACAGTACAATTTATGGGGATAAATCAAAATGGAAAATCCAGAACTTGAGATGTAGAGCCGAAAGTCATGGATGAAGTGTTGAAAGACATTGCCAGAAAAGAGACAAGATGTTAATAGAGAAACTCTAGAGTGAAAAGAGCAGAAGGAGGAAATGAACCTTGGATCCACATTTAGTAGTTTAGTAGGTAGAACTAGTCAAGTGAGAGGGAAAAAAAGGCAAATCAAGCAATAGAATGATGGTGATGAAATAATCACCAAAACTGTAGGATTGCAAAATACTTTATACAATTATGTCATCTCATCTTCACAATCATTCTAAGATAAATTCTATTATTATCCATATTTTACATACGAGAAAACAAGACTGTCAGGGATTAAATGGCTTGCTTAGGGTGACACAGCTAGCAAATACCAGAGGAAGGATTTTAAGCAAAAGACTCTGGTATAACAAAAGGGGAAGGTAATCAATATAGTAAAGACTCGCAATAACATGAGGAATAATTGAAAGAACTGATGATTTCTAGCCTACAGAAGAGAAGATTTATATGACAAAAGGATATGAGTGCTATTTCTCAAGTATATGAATGTCTATCATAAAGAAAATGGGTCACACTTGACCCCAGATGGCAGAATAAGAATTCTTAGAGAAGTAGACAAAAATTTGATGTAAATCCAAATTTTTTAACAATTACAGCTCCTTTAAAATGTAATGGGACATGAGCTTAGGCTCTCCCTCATCAAATATCTTCAAGCAGAAAGGAGGTGATCATTTGTCAGTTAAGATATAGAGGGGGATTTCCATTCATCTTGATTGGTCTACAAATACTTGAGTATCCCTTCTAAGCTACCTCATTTTTTATTAGTATGAAATGCTATGGCAAAAATTAGAGGAAATTTAATACAAAGTAAAATTGTTTCTTCTCTATCCAAATGGCCATAAATCCCAAATTAGTGAGATCAAAATAATTTGTTACTTAATTGTAATGATTAAATGCCCTTGTGCTGGTAAAGAACCTCATATAGAGCACCTGAAAGTAAGTTGAATATTTGGTTAAAAGATACTTGTAATGGGCTGAGGCTCGAGTTGATGCACTGAGGTCCCAAGCACGAGAGGCTAAATTGTAATTGGACCATACTCTATTAATATATATGCTTGGAGAAAGAATGGCCCCCACCTACTCTTTGTGCAAGTCCTGATGTGTTGTATAGGAAATGACAATTTTGGTGGGTGGGGCGGAAGGGAAGTGGAAAGAGAGACTGCTGGCTGGCTTCTTGACATAGCTGCTCACATTGCTATGGCGACCCCCCCCCTTCACCTCCAATCCCCCTTTACCTCAGATTCCCCTTCACCTTTGATCCTTCTTCACCTCCATTAAGAATAAAGATCGACGATTTTCCCCTAACCTGAATTCCTGACTCCAGCTGATTTTAAAATACGCGGTCATCACAGATATTCACTATTGGATCAATTAGTTTTATGCTCTGATGACTAACCCATGAATTGTGAATATCTCTTTAATCATTTGCACTAGATCTTGTTATTACATTACCAGTTAAATATAAGATATCTGGCGTTTCATTAACAAAGGAACGAAGTTTTTTGAGGGTAAATCTCACTTCTTTTGTGTTGCTGTTATTTTTGTAACCCTGAGACCTTCATAATTTCTTGTACATAGTAGGCCCTTAATAAATGAATTGTATTGAATTGATTCCATGGTTTGCTATTGTTTACATATCCAGTGCAACTTAACATTTGGCCTTACCACAAAGATGGCCCTGGTATCTTAATTCCCAATGGCTTGCTATCTGTGTTATTGTTTGCTTCTAATAGTTATAATGCTCACTCCAAGTTTTCTGATGAATACCAGAAGCCCCCAAATCAGCAGATCCTTAGAGGGATCATAAAGAAATGTAATCCTTCAAAGGAAGAAGATCTTTCTCCACCTGGGAAAACCTGCGTACTTTATAGTTTCTCAAGTTAATATATTCACAAAGACTACATATACATAAACTCTCTCTGTCCATCTGTCTTTCTGTCTCTCTCCCCCTTTCTCTCAAATTACTTCACATAGTATTATCTTTGAAAATATACTTTCTTAACCACCAAATAGTATTGCTAGCCACTAACTTGATTCCATTAACAAAAAGATTCGTATTTTGGAACCGTGAATGTATCCTGGCAGCTATTCTTTCAACTCCAGTGCTGCTGAACTTGTAAACTCTATCATTCTCTGAAAGTGAACATCCTTCTCTCACTGAATCTGCCTCTCTCTTGATGGATGAACACAACCTTGTAAAGGTAAGAGCTGTACTTGGTGGGGTTTAACCCAATTAGACATTCTATCTATTGAACAGCCATGTTTCCTCTCTAATTTTATGAGATTTCACTGAGTTGTAGGCACATTGACCTTAACATAATGGAGTATATCATCAAGGAAAACAAATATGGATAAATCTATATAGGGTCTGTACTTCTCATGGAGGCTTAATAAGAGTAATCACACAATACATAAGAGTATTTGCCATTTGGTAACCTTCATCTCCTTAACCCAAGCTACATTGAACCAATAGACATGATTTGACCCTAAACTGTTAACTTGTTGCTTAAAGTGCCTAGGATTAGCCTGTCACTGCTTCAGGAACAATGGGTCTCCTGAGATCAGGAATCAACAAAAAATGAATCGCTGAGGAATGAGCAAACTGCCCTAATTACAGCCAGCATCACTCTGCTCCTAGTCACTAAGTCCTCCACAACTCTGGCACAGCTCTTAAAACAAATGAATTTCTGCTCAGTCCTGTTACTGGGAGGAACCTCCAAGGACTTCCCACTCATTGTTCTCAAAATAAGGAATAATGAACTCAAGATCAGGTGCCAGTGGAGAGAATTGTTCCTCTATTATTCTGCCCACTGATCTTTGACCTTGAATTCGCCCAGGTACCTGTTTTGATTGGGTTAGTTTGTAGTCAAGTCTAATTGTTTGTGATCCCATTTGGGGTTTTCATTGCAAAGATATCAGAAAGGTTTGCCATTTCTATCGACAATTCGTTTTACAGATGTCAAAACTCAAGCAAATAGAGTTAAGTGACTTGCCCAGCATCACACAGCTAGTAATATTTGAGGCTAGAATTGAACTCATAAAGATGGGGTTTCCTGACTTCATGTATGATGTTTTATCCAACCCACCACCTAGCTGCCCATTATCACTTAGCAAATCAGCCTCATTCCCTCACCTGAATGCTTAATGTTCAGTAGTTGTAGATGACTTTGCTTCATGGATTCATCCACCCACAGAGATTTCATGAGTGATTTTCACTCAAGATTTTCACTCAGAGATTACTTTTTAATAAAACCAAAAATTAGAATAGCTCTATGTTCAAGTCCACTGTGTGACTTTCTAGATAAGTAGTTAACCTCTGTCCAATTTCTTGATCTCTCAATATATATTTTTTAAAAATTTAAAAATGGGGATTAATAGGACCTACCTCTCAGGATTTTTGCGAGGATAAAATGAGATGATATTTATAAAATTCTTTGAAAAGTCTGATGTGTTATATATGTTAGTTATTGTTATTGTTATTACCCTCTTTAAAATATCCAGTTAAACAGTTATTAAAGTCTTATATAAACTGGATATTGGACTAAATATGGAAATCAATGGTGAAACACTGAAGATTCAGAGGACACTAGTAAAAATCATAGTTCTTATACATGATAGCTCTATGCCTTTTCTTCTAGGACCATAGTGTTCTCATTTATAAACTAAGTAATTTGGATAGAATGATGTGATTTAGCGGGGAAACTGCTGAATTTATAAAATCCCCTCTAGTTCTTCTCTATTATCTTGTGGTACAAGAGTGATGTTAGACTTCCCTTTCTTCAGATAACTTTATAAGTTCCAGAATACATGAGTTTTAAACAACTTGTCAAGTGTGTTTGTAGAACACTGGCTTGTTTAGTCATTTTCAATCAGGTTTTACTCCTCCTGATTCTATAAGGGGATTTTTATTTGTTAGTGGCAAAGATAGTGAAGTGATTTATCATTTTACAGATGAGGAAACTGAGTCAAAATAGAATTAAGTTGCTGCCCAGACCCATACAGCTGAGAAGTGTCTGAGGCTACATTTGAACTCAGAAAGAGAACTCTTCCAGATTCCAAAACCAGCACCATAACTACTGAGCCATCTAGCTATCCCTACAAAGTATACTGGGAAAAGCTGATAAATTCTGCCCTAGAAACAATCATCCCCAATGCTTTCTCTCATCCACTTCCTTAAAAACAAGCCTGAAAGAGTTAAGACCCATCCTAGATGTAATAATTCAATTTCAGAGATGTAAGTAAGTCACACACCCCAAAAGTCTGTGATCATATCAATCCATTTAGTTGTGTTTTTTTAAAAACATTAGAATAATTTATAATGATATAATGCCACATGAATGGAATAAGCTTTGTAAGCTTTTAGTCTCTTAAACCTGATTTTCCTTTTGTTGCCTGCCTAACCTTGCAGCTGTATGGGTGCGTTTGTAATGAATTTGCCCTCTGGGGGTGTATTACTTTAAGGATAGCCTTTGTCTCCTATTAGTGTATTAAGCTCTTCCCTCAAGCCCTGGGTGTGGGCCAGAAATAGATGGGACACACAAACAGCCTAAAGCAGAGAGCTCTAATCTGCTTTCAATTGAGGAAAAAAAAACATGTTATTATTTCTTGAAAGTTCCCATTCTTAGATAAGTTGGGATTTGGTCACCATTGATTAGTAATTATAATCAGTTTCAAGCACTTCAATTCAGATCATAGTTGGACAGAAAAGGACCACAAAGGCCAGTGAGTCCAACCTTTTCATTTTTCAAATGGAGAAACTGAGACCCAGTGCTGGAAAGTGATTTCCCTAAAGTAACACAAAGGATGGGTATTAAAAATGGGAGCTGAACTTAGGAGACTTTTCTTTTAAGCCCCAGCTAAAGTGAGCTCCATCTCCTTTTCTGCTACTTGTCTGAGTGACTGCCAGAATATAGTACTGTGAAACTAAAAGTATGGAGCCTAGGGCTTTCATCACACTACCCATAATTTCCAATTGGATATCCCCTTTAACTTCCTCCAGGTTTGCCTATGAAGGGAAGTAAGGGTCCTGCCTGTTGTTTTTCTCTTTTGATATATATATGAAAGGTTGCTTATTAGGTGACAATTGTAATGCTCTTCATCTTCCAATAGAGGAAAAAAAAAACAAAATTAATTACTAGGTTTCTCGCAGGCGATAGTTTATGAGACTAAAATCAATAATATGATCATTTGTTTTTTTTAAGTGTGAATATGCATTTATTCCTGAATAAGAAAATAAGTCAAATACATCTGCTTGATCTCATTGATTTCCTTCTCTCCCCTTCCCCCCCCCCCCCCAGCCATTTTTGTCTAGTTTATTTATACTTTCTCCTTTAAGAGGGCATCTATTAAGAAGTCAGGTCTTAGATTATACTATCAATAAACTCTGGGCTAATATAACCTCTTCAAAATAAAAAAAAAAAAAAAAGAAATCATGAAAATGAACATGAGCCTGTGTAAAGGAAGCCCATCTTTCTTCTGTTTAAGGAAACTTAGCCTTCTTTTCCATTCGGTTCCATGCCTCCAAAGAGGAACAGACTGATGAAGATCATGTTGCAAAACTTGGCATCTATAGAGTTTATTTTTTCAGAATCTTTAATAAAAGGCCACCAAATGTTAAAATAATTATCTTTTTTTTCTGTATATGTACGGATCTTTTTTTTTTTTTCCATTACTAAAATTTTTCAGTGTTTAAAAAATGAGAGTTGAAGAGGAGGCTTTGGTTTCTTCTAATAGAAAGTGATTTATACTATCATCCGGCAGTCACCAAGCAATGAAAAATTATTATTTCTTTCTCAATATTTGTTTGGAAGTCTGATCCTGATATTCAAGTACTTTTGCAACTGCTTCCATTCCACCTCTCCAGCCTTATTTCATATAGTTATCATTCCTCTTTGTTCTAGCCAAATTGGAATTCTTAGCCTTTGGTCTTTGTCATTCTCTTTCCTGCTATCATGCCTTTTATTCTCCCAAACCCATTGCCCAACAATCTCTATCTGTTTAAATCCCTCCATCCCAGATCTTTCACTTATCATTTCTATAATCTTAGGCAAATTGCTTGACATTTTTGGACCTCAGTTTCCTCATATGTAAAACCAGAAAGTTGGATTAGATGTCCTACATCTATGACCCAATTCCTTCAAAACTAAGTTTAAGCACTTTTATAAAAGTGCTACATTCATAAAGCTTTTTCTGAATCTCCCAAGATGAGTCATGTTCCCTCTTCAAATTGTCATTGTGCCTTCATTCTTCCTCCTTTTCTTGTTCATTCATTCATACTTTCTTTAAGTACTTATAAAATGTCCACAATATACTAGCACCATGCTGGAAAACAATGGCATGTTCCTTACCATCAAGAAACTCCCAGGCTACTTGAAAAGAAGGCAACCTCAGAGAAAATCAATTGATCATAAAATCAAATGAGAAAGTCATGGCCATCAAGTAACTTATATTCTGCCAGATAATAACTTGTATGTAAATCTTTCCCTGCTAATCTCCTTTAGAGCAAGATGTATTATATATGTATGTATTTCCCCATGGAGTGTCTTGGGCACAGGAGACAATAGATATTTGGTTGAATGAATGAATGAGTTTATTCTAGAATTGGGTCATTTTTTTCCTTTTTTCCCACAATATTGTTGTTTTTATAACAGAATTGCCGAATATAATTCTTTTAATAACTAAAAATAAATCAAGAAGATGAATTAATGGTGTATGGCGGGGATGTCTGTTTCTTAGACCTTGTTTTGTGAAATTAATCAGTTTAGCATAATAGCAGATTACTAAGAGCTTTAATTTCATCTGATTTTTAATAATATGTGTAGAATACACATGAGAAATACTATTCCCATTTTACAGATAGTCAAACTGAGTTTCAAATAGCTTAAGTGCTTCCTCTATGGCCATAGAGGTAGTAAATATCAAAAGCAGGATTTGAACCTTAATGTCTTCCAGACATTAAGTCCTACATCTTATCATTATGCCTTCATTGTCTCTCATCATACTGAGTAAGGAAATCACAAACTTAGGTTTTTGTTTGTTTGGTTGATTTGTTTATGTTTTGGGTTTTTTTATTCTGTTTTTCCTTCAACTCTCTTCCCATTTCACTAAAGCTATTTTGGCATCCTCTGGATTCTATATATCACAATCAAGGAAAAAAAAAAAAAAGGTAGCGTCTTGGAATTCAGAATTTGTGAGAAGGTTGGAGAGTTTGATTTTGAACATCCATTTTCTTTCCAAGAAGCCTGGAAGTTTCTTTTTGGTAGGGACCATGGCATATGTTTCTTGGGTATCCTTAAATTATCTGGCACAATGGACATCCAGTAGATACTCTACAGGTATTTAATATGGACTCGAGAACTAGAATATAGTCACAATTGTATGATTCTATATTTTGAAATACCTTATACATAGTAATTGCTTAATAAACATTTATCTAACTAAACAGACTTTTAAATGACATATCCAAAAACTAATAGTTTTGCCCTAATATATCTGGCTAAACTCTGTTGTCTTAGCTTGAATTGTTCACCGTCTGACATATTATAAGCACTTCATAAATACTCTTCATTCATTCAATTGTCCAGTAATGTATGTGTGTGTATGAATGTGTAACAATGAATATCATAAGCCACAATAGTCTTTGGATGATGTTATATGGTTATAAGTTGTAGAATAAGTCACAATCTCAAAATTAATGTTCAGGATCATTGAAAGGAGAATGGAGAACTGCAGGATGAGTATGAGCAGATACATGGAAACACAATGAGAATAGCAACACATTATCAGAAAAAATATTCAAGAGGGAAGGTGTAAACATTTTTCTCTGAGCTTTTGAAGACTGAAAGATGGACAAAAGAGAGACTAGAAGGCTCGTCTACGTGCTCCATGGATATGTATGCAGCATCAAAAATTCACACCCAGTTGCTCCTGGACGCTGGGCAGGTCCTTTATGCAGTATATCTGTAAGGGCATGGACAAGAGTTGCTATGTTGCTATGTGATCAGGCATGGATAGGTGATGAGCTATGATGCTGAAGGAAGTACCCAAACCGATATGGTATTCAGTCTTTTTGCTCCTGGATGAATGGAAATTCACAGTATCAATATTGTTTATAGCACAAAGATAATATGAGATCCAAACAAAGATCATTGTCTTTCTTGATAAAATATTTGATCATTTAGCTACTTCTGTTTACCAACAGTATTAGAAAAACTTATTTTCTTTTTATCTGCATTTCATAATAAAACTTTAATTAGGGAATCTTTTCCCCCAAAATGTGATGCTCTTAATGAACAGATATTTTGGTTTGAGTTTGTTTGTTATTTGAGTTTTTCCACTTTGAATGTTATTTGTAATGGTAGGCTTTAAAAAAAAAAAAATTCCTACCAGGAAGGAATGTGGTAAAGTCCTCAATTTCTGAAAAGTACAGTAGTGTACAAGCCCCATGTTCTTAATGTTCTTTTGGCATTATTTATGAAAAACAGCCTTTAATTACCAAGCTTAACACATTATCCTTGGTGGGGACTCAAGTCTCTTTTCCAACTTTCAACTGAGCAAGAGCTCTCAGCTGGCAAGGTATTGAAGCCCACTAGGAATTCTGTGCATAGAATTATCACTGTGAGCTATTTGGCAGATTCTCCATCTCTATGATAAAGGACGCTGTATTTTATCTTCACACCAATAACTCTCACCCTGGGAGAAATTATTTTCTCAATTATCTTTCAAACCTTTTGCAATAAGGTTTTCCGAGTAAGAACTGGAAATATCGACATCACATTCCATGTCCCCTTCCTTGATCCAAATTCTTTTAATTGGTAACGTCGCCCAATTCTATTTAAAGCACAGTGATTTCCTGTATTTTTGGAAGGGTAGTGGGAAATTGTTACCTCATCTTACCCTATCATGGACCATAACCCCATATTATTCTGGGAGACAGCCAAAGCTGTTCCCAGGAGTGTTGTTATTTCTCTTTTAGCCTGTAAGATATTTTAGATTTGCAAGCTAAATTTCATAATGGTGAAAGGAATTTCCAACACACATTTTCCAGGCAAACCCAAGCTAAATTGGAAGCCATTGGAGCATCTTATAATATCATTTCACATCAGAGTATTGCCTCATATCTGTTATTTTCAAAGCATAGATTTTATTTGCTTGATGGGGAGCCAAAGGAAGTGGTGGCTCAGCATATTTGATTCCAAAGAGCACCCAGCATTATTCTCTCCACTGTGAATTCCAAAGGACAATGAGTTACCACAATAAGGATATGATATGGTTCAGATTTGCAAGCTATTTAAGAAATACTTAAACTCTGTTCAGCTTGATGATTTTCTAATTTCACTTTCTTGGTAGCAAGGCACTCCTTTTCTGTGATAAATTTAAAAACAAAGTAAAGACTTCATAGTATTCTATGATCTAGTCTAATAGATATCACTGTGAAAATTCAGCCATCTTGGGAAACATCAACTCTCAAGGATCTGGGTAGTTTATTCCATCTGAATATACCCACCATTCCCTGAGACTACAGTCAGGCTTTACTGAAGAAAAATGTTTCTAATTTGAAGTCTCTACATTAGTTATTTATGTCCCCACCTCCAAATATAGCAGCTTCATCTAGCTGCTATATATTATAGTCAAGACTATATGTAGGAACTTTGAACTGGTAAGACCCAAGGATCATTTGTGATAATAACTAGATGTGCCCACTGATTGGGAAAGGGCTGAACAACTTGTGGTATATGAATGTGGATGCATTGCAGAATGAGGAAATCTGAAACAAAAGAAATAGATATTGTGCCAGTGGAGATGCGATGGGATTTAAAATTTGATGAATTGGCTGTAGCTCTTGATCACTGCCTTCCCAAGCTAGACATATTCCTATCCATAAGCAGAATAGCATTAGAATCAATGCTTACTTACTTTCAATGAGAACAGAGAGTATGAGGGTCCTTTTTTCTATTAGCTTTGGGGCCACAACTATCAATTTCTTCCAGTGGCAAGTCAACACATTCACTAGGGCTTATGTCTGATGGGAAACAATATGATTCACTAATGGCTGAGGAGACTGTCCAGTAAGGTAGGAAAAAACATTAGAGTCTCCTTATCCCCTCCCAGGCCATATAACCCTGCCTCCCACTCTGATCTAAGTCTTTAGTTTTGTTGTTCATTCTTTAAACCTTTCTAAGTATAAGGAGTAAAATCTAAGATCTGGGCTTGGAATATGAGCCATGAGAATCTAGGAGTCTCCTGGTTTGAGCTAGATAACAGCGTCTGGAACTCTAATCCAAGAGAAGCTTGCAATTAAAAATGAACTTGACTTAACTTAAAACTTAATAAAACTTTAAAACTTAAAATAACTTGAGGGGGTACCATGTAGGAACTGAGTATAATTTTAAGCCTAATCTCTCCTTTTACTACTTCTGCCTCTTGGTGGGGATTAGGTTTATAAGGTCATTTCAATAAACAGAAATTGCCTCGTTGCATTAAACTCCCATTTCACATACACACACACACATAGATAGATGATAGATAGATAATTGGTTTTTTTATTATTTTTGTTTCTGCTATGGTTATTAGTAAAGAATTTATATTCAGTAACTTGTACTCATATGGCTGATTTTATTTTGCCATGTTCAAGATGCATTGACACACTGGACAAAGGGGAAAGGGAGTTTTCCCATTGGGTGTAGACTTGAATTGAGATTCTGATTTGATGGTTCAACATTGACCCGGTACTCCTACACTAATGCCACAAGTGTAGCCTTTGACAATAGGCAGTTGTGTAAGACAGCTATCACCACTGATTGCACTGAAAGACCAATAACTCATACCTTTTCAAGTTCTACTTCATTAATACTCAGGAGAGGCCCCTAAATGCAGAATATGTTCCAAGCACCAAGCTAAGTGCTTTACAACAATCTTATTTGTTGCTCACAATAACCATGGGAGTTAAGTATTATTATTATCTTCATTTGTAAATGAGAAAACTGAGTCAAGCCTAGAGGTAAAATGATTTGGCCAGAATCATAAAGGTCTGAGGTTGTATTTGAACTCAGGTCTTCCTGACTCCAGACCTAAGATTTTTCTAATGTGCCACTTAACTGACCCCTAAGAATTAAAAAAAAACAAACAAACAAACAACAAGCAATCTTTGAGGTGCTTCCTTTTCACTATCAAATTGTCAAACACAATTAACAGCCACAAACCTCAATGATGATCTTGTGAAGAAATATTTATAGTCATTCATTGTTGGTTGAATTGTAAACTTATAGACATCTTTTGGAAAATAACTTGACAGTCTGCTATAATTGCTACAAAAACAATCATTTGTTTTTACTCAATAATTTTTTTTGAATACCCTCTAAATATGTTGTCAAAAATGAATGAAAACAGAATTTTGCATTTAAGGATTTTCATAGCAGCATTGTTTATAATCACAAAACAAAAACAAAACAAAAAATCTTGGACATAACATAAATGATCTACAGTAGGAAAATGATTCCATAAATCATACTTCATTTAAATCACAGAATCTAAAAATACAATTAAGACTCACAGATATGCCAAATACAAAGAAATATGGAAAGACTTTTATGAAATAATACAAAAGGAAAAAAAAAAGCATGAGCTAAAGCAGGAAACTCACTATGACTACACTGGAGTTAAAGTGAATGAATGAACCAAACAAATAAATAAATAAATGAATAAAAGCCTGAACATAACTTAGAGGCAGTTACTGAAAAGCTGCTAGAATATTTGAGGTCTTGAAATGAATTAATTTAAATGTAAATAGTTACTAGGCACACTTAATTGATTGTATTGCTGCCCAATGTTAAGGTTTTCATAAAATATTTAATAATAAAAAAAAAAAAAAAAAAAAGAAAGACGTATGCTACTAAGCTATCTGAAGATCTAAATGAAACATTTTGGCTCGATCTTAGAGAAGCACATGCTAGAGGCTTATCAAACAATCAATTTTCCTTTTGCAAAATGACTGATATTTTTGCAAATCTTTGAAGAGCAAGCATTGTCAGGTTTTTGTTCCAAGGGAAAAGTTTTACCACTACCTTAAGGAATTATAAAATGAGGAATTGCCAAATTCAACTCTAGTATTGGTCATTGATCATTTGCTTTCCTCAGATAAAACTATTTAATTATTTTTGTTCCTTCCTTCCTCCCTTCCTTCCTTCCTTCTTTTCTTTCATCTTTCCTTCTTTCCTTCCTCCCTTCCTTTTCTTCTTCCTTCCTGTCTCCCCCTCCTTCCCTCCCTCCCTTCCTCTCTTTCTTTTTTCTTTTTTGTTTCTTCCCTCCTTCCTTTTTTTCTTTCTTTCTTGTTTTCTTTTTCTTTTTTTCCTTTGTTTCTTTACATTATTTTTTGGCTCTTTATTATCTTTCTGCTAATCTTTATTGCTCCTTTCCTCCTTTACTTTCTCTTTCCTCCTTCTCTTCCTCCTTTTCTTCCTTCCTTGCATCCTTTTTTCTTTCCCTCCCTTATGTTCCTTACATTTTTCTTCCATAAATAATTTTATTTTGCAAAATTTATTCTTTATTTTCATGAAAAACAGCTGAAGACCACAGAGATTAGCTGACTTGTTCCAACATATTCCAGCAGTAGGTAACTCAAGATCTCATGATTCCAAGTTCAGACTTATTTTCTCGGCCCCAGTTTCTGAAAACTGAAAACTGAAAAAACATTTTCAGATCTTCCAAAGAGGGCTTTTTAGTACCTTGCTGTCCTTCTGTCACCTGATGAGTTTTGGTGTTTTGTTTTGTTTTGTTCTTTTAAGTCCTACTATATACCAAACACTGCTAATTCTGGGACTTGAAGGGTAATAGTAGATAAATAATTACCCTAAAAAGGCTTATGTTCTCTGTAAAAGAAAAAGAAAACATATACACAGATAAGCAAATAAAAATAATAACTTATTTTTTTTAATTTAAGCTTTTTTATTTTCAAAATATATACATGGATAATTTTCAACATTCACCCTTACAAAATTTTGTGTTCTAAATTTTTTCCCGCCCTCCTCCCATCCCCTCCACTAGATGGCAAATGTCAAATGTGGAATTCTTCTATGCATATTTCTACAATTATCATGCTGCACAAGAAAAATCAAATCAAAAAGGGAAAAAAAAATGGAAAAAAAAATATAAGCAAACAATAACAAAAAGAGTGTGGTCCACACTCAGTGGCCACTGATCTTTCTCTGGGTGCAGAAGGCTCTCTCTATCACACTACCATTAGAACAGGCCTGAATCATTTCATTGTTGAAAAGAGCCACTTTCATCGGAATTGATCATTGTATAATCTTGATGTTACTGTGTATAATGATCTCCTGCTTATGCTAAAAAAAATAATAACTTTTAGAGATAGTTTCATATTCAATGGGGGTGTGAAGTAGACTAATAGTAGTTGGTTGGATCAAAATTGGTCTCGGTGGCTTGTGAACTTCCCTTGTGGGAAAATAAAGATTTTATGAGTCAGAAGTAAGGAAGCATGGAGGGCCCAGGCCTTAGAACATGCTCCAGTTTGCCCTTTCTAGTAGAAACAAGTTGGGGGTTGAAGAGAGCAGCCTAATGCAAAATTAGGGAGAATGGAGATAAAAAGCATAAAAGAAATGGCAAATAGACCAGTTTGGGTGGAACGTAGTGTGTAAAGGAGAGTAACTTAGGAAAACCAGGGAAAGGTATCCTGGCTCTAGATCCTGCTGGACTTTCCACACCAAACTAAGTAGTTTGCATTTTATATTAGAGGCAATAAGGTACTTCTTCAACAAGGAAGTGACATGGTCAGACCTGTACTTCAAGGGTATAAATTTAGCTGCATTTCCAGGATGTTTGGTTTGGCTAGGACTCTGAAAAGGGCAAAGAAAACACCAGAATGGGGAGAGGGTGGTGATGAGGCGGATGGGAAATCCACTGAAGAAGGGCTGTACCAGACCTGCCCCAAATTGGTTTCTCCTGGGGCACACACACCAACCTCTCTCAGGAAAATGCTTGGAGGCCTTTGAAATGACTCTGAAAACCCTCCAGCCTTCTAAGGAAACCAGGCAGCAAAGTCAATACCCTGACCACAACTAGGCAGGTAGCCACACGAGGGGCCCCCACCCACCTCCAAGCATGTTCCCCATTTCAAAAGAAGCAATAAAGTCTGCCGGGGAGACCTCCTTGCTCCAGGCACAGTCCTGGCCCCAACCGCTTCTGTTGTGCTAGTTTTTCTGACTGATTACTGTTCTCAAAAATCAACATCCCCCTCTATTTCAACTTTCCCCTATTTTGGCTGCCAGACATTTTCCTTCCTCATGGCTTTTTTGAGATCCAGCTGAACTAGGTCTCTGCCCTCGCCTTTGGGGGCCCTCCCTCTCCTTGATCGCCCCATCCTTTCTTCCCCACTGCACCCCCCTCCCAAAACCTTATTCTCTCTTCTTCCTTGATACGACCGGCTCCAGAGCTCAGGCCCCAATCCCCCTGCTGCTTGCCTCCTTCTCCTCATCTCCTTCCTACGTGCCGCTCAGGCCATCTGCCACAATTTGATCAGGTGGCCTGGGAGTGAGGGGGAGAAACTGTCACTTAAACCTCCCTCCTCTCTCAGCCGGCCTCAAATGGAAAGTGTGATAAATGGAATCGTACAAGGCTCAATTTGGTCTGGAAATTTCAAACTTATGATGTTCAAATAGGTTCATAAATTCCTCCATAACACATTTTTGCTCTCCCTAATACTCAATTGAAGGTTTCAACTGAGCAGGCTTCTCTACCTGTTTGTACAGTCTGAGATATTCAGACCTCGGCGCGCCGCTGGCTGACACCCCGGCTTTGGCATGTGTTAAATCGAAGGGCTAGCTCGCTAAGGTAGCCTCTGAATGCATATGCACTGATTCTCTTCGGAAGGAGAACTTTGGAAAGAGAGACCCACAACTGTTCCTCAAAGGTCCCTTACTCAGAAGCTATCATGAGATTACTGTGTTTCTTATTTTTTTAAAAGAAAAATGTCTGATTGGCTTTCTTGTTATGAAGTGTGTTTCTCAACAAGAAATCCAATTTTATTGTTGAAAAGAACATTGGAAGAGATGAGGTGGCTTTAGTTGCAATGTTGTCAAACTCAGATAGAAAAAGGCAATACTAACCTGTACATATCAATCTTTGTAGGTCCTGAATTGATGTGGTTTAAAATGTAAAGTCATCAATACTTTGTTATATTTTTATTCATTTTGTCCAATTTTTCCAATTACATTTTCATCTGGTTCAGGTCTCATTTGGAACTGTTGTCCCAGGACTATATTTGGGATCCCTACTCTTGATAACTCTCTGAGACTATAACATTACAAAGGAAGGAAGGAAGGAAGGAAGGAAGGAAGGAAGGAAGGAAGGAAGGAAAAGAGAAAGGAAGGAAAAAACAGGAAGAAAAAAAGAGAAAGAAAGAAAGAAGAAAGGAAAAAAGAGAAAGAAAGAAGAAAAAAGGAAAAAGAAAGAAGAAAGGAAAAAAGAGAAAGAAAGAAGGAAGGAAGGAAAAAAGAGAAAGGATGAAGAAAGAAAGAAAGAAGGAAGGAAGGAAAAAAGTAAGAGGGAAGTAAAAAAGGAAGGAAGGAAGGAAACAGTAAAAAAAAAAAAGAGAGATGGATAAATCTATATATCTAAATAAGGACAGATTGATAGATGAATGGATGTATTCCTACATGTATGCCTATATGTATTGCTTTTCAGTCTCATCTACATGTATAGTGGTTTTATCTGTGTGAATAGCCCCAATAAGAAAATCCTTTACAAGCATCTGCTGGATCACCGAGAGTCTCAGTTGTCTCAGTCACTGAATGAGTATGCCCAGTGTCTCAGAACAAGTCTTGAACTCGTCTTCCTGATTCCAAAGCCAACTTTCTCGGATTTACAATCAGCAATCCAGGGTTTGAATCTAACTCTGCTACTACCTGTGTGACCTTATGAGTCATCTCCTTCATCTCCTTCTTTTAGATAAGAAAACTAAGAACTAGAGATGGTAAGTGATTTAACTGAGGTCACATGGGTAACAAGTTATAGAGCTGGAGTCAAAATCATGTCCTGTATTTCCAAATGACCACTCTTCCCACTCTGCCCTGCTGTCTGTGAAGATAGGCAATGTGAAATGGATCCAATCCATCAAGTCAATCATTCCTTCAACAAGCTTTATTGAGCACTTACTATGTGTTCAGCACTGGGCTAGGTAGACCCTAAGGATGCAAATACAAAAATAAATGAAAGAATCCCTACCTTCAGTGACATTTTCTTCCAAGAGAAACGTATACACACATATTGTTATAGGATAAATAAATACATATGCACAAACAGATGTGTCTATATACACATCTACATAAACATCATATAAATATTTAAGAGGAAATGTATATACATGTATACCATATGCAAGCATATACATATATCTTACACTCACATATATAGAATGCATTTAAATACACACATATTTCAGTATATATGTAGAGAGGGCTGAAACTCTGAAAAGGTATACTTGAATCAGACAGCAGAGCACTTAAGGCTAATTACCTCTTCAATGTGGAATAATATATTTAAGTGAGATGGTGATGTGATGGCTCTTCTCATCATTGGTGCTTGCTGAATGTGTGGTGGTGAGGTAATCGTAGTCAAGGACTGAAGGGCTGAGGGAGAGAGGTCAGAGGTCACTTGGTTGCAGGACAAGGAGTCTTCAGCCTCCAGACTCCAGAATCCAGGATACATCTTTGGCAAGCTGTGTGGCAGCTTGTCTGCCTCCTTCACTTCTCCCCCTAAAGACCAAGGGCTTTGATCCTGACTCTGACTGATCCTGAGGCCCTCCAGGGAGTTAGCCCGGACATTATATATATGCCTATACACAAAGTATAAATAGAAAATATATATTATATATAAAATTATATGTATTACTATATTTGCAAGTGTATTTATGTATGGATGAACAGAGAGATGATAGATAGATAAGTAGATAGATGATAGGTAGATAAATAGATGAAAGGTGACATATAGGTAGATAAATAATAAATAGATAAAAGATGATGGATAAATAATAGAGACAGAGATGATAGATAAATAGATAGATGATAGATGACAGATAGTTGATAGGTAGATGACAGGTAGATAAATAATAAATATATGAAAGGTAATATATGATAGATGATAAATAGATAATAGAGTAAGAGACAAAGAGAGAGAGATGATAAAGAGATGAGAGAGAGAAAGAGAGAAAAAGAAAGAGAGATAGAGAGAGACAGAGAGAGAGAGACAGAGAGAGAGAGTGAGAGAGAGAGAGAGAGAGAAAGAGAGAGAGAGAGAACAAACATATTTTAATTCTTCTTGCCCCATTTACTTCACTTAGCTGACCTAGGCAAGTCAGAAAACCAGAGTCTTGGTGTCCTTATCTGTAAAGTGAGTTTAGACTATGTGATTTCTAAAGTTCCAACTTTTTGATTCTGAGTAAAGTTATGTTGAAGGGATTTAAAGTATAGTATCTGTGAATTATCAAAGTTATTGTGGCTGAGTGGAGAGAAAGTTGACTTTAAAATCATGTTTAAGTTTAAGTATTGTTTCAAATAAGTTCAAATGTGTTCCATACTGACCGTGGTCATGTCACTCTCGATGCTAGGTGACTCTCTAAAACTATAAAATGAGAAAAAGTTTCATTAGTAAAGGGAGCTTCCTCATCTGGGAGTTTCTTATTACAGGTTTAGTCTGTATTCCTATCTCTAATTTAAAAAAAAAAAAAACAGTAAGAATTCAGTTTGGTTCTGAGCTAAGAAGCATTAGAGTGGTAGCTTGGTAAAATGGCAAGAAAGCCTTGAAAATAGGTGGATCTAAAAGTGGTTCAGTCTTTCTTCACTTGGTAAAGATGTGACTTTCAAAATATGGATGATGTTTTTTTTAAATTCAGTGGAAACTGGAGTGATCTGAAGAATGAAGAGTGAAGTTTGCTTTAAAACTGCTTTTTGCCCCTGTTACTGCAGGATTCCCTCAGCTGTCAGGTTCAGTTATACTCTGTCTCTCCAAGAGAAGTCAATGCTCTATCAATGACTGCACCTGGCCAAAAAATACCTCTAAGAAAGAAGAGAGTCAACATAAAAAGGTGCAAGATTCTTGTGAGTAGAGGTCAAGATAACATCTGTTTTGCCTTGTGTACGTATTCAGACATAACTTTCTGTTCTGGAAGTCAGTCGTGCATCTAATAACTTCCTCCTTCAGGTGGTACTGCAGCAAATGGTTTCCCTGCACCACTGCAGTTAGAATTTCTCTAGCCCAGACAGAGAAATGAAAGTTGCAGCCAATTTTGCATGCCCCCACAGTGTAATTGCAATGTCACAGTTATCAGGCGAGAAGCCATCAACGAGCAGGGTTAAATGGATCTATGGTAAAGCCAGTATTTTGAGAAGCATATACCATTCTTGCATCCCTGACGTGTGCCTTAGATTTCCAGATAAACTATGGTTCAAACAACTCCTCCAATCAGGGGATTATAATAAACACTGAAACCTTCCTGGTGGAGAGAATTATATATAGTTGAATATATTCAACTAGAACAGATGACAATTAAATGGGGATCTATCTATCTATCTATCCATCTATCTATGACTGTCTCTTTCTGCATTTTCATCATCACCATCATTATCGATTATGTATTATTGTCACCAATATAGATGCACACACTATCTATATTGACTTTGAAAATATGTGTGTATATTTATTTTGTTATTGTTTAGTAATGTCCACTTTTTTGTAATCCCACTTGGGGTTTTCTTGGCAAAGATAAAGCAACAATTTGCCATTTCCTTTTCCAGCTTATTTTACAGATGAGGAAACTGAGGCAAACAGTGTTATGTGACTTCTTCACAATCACACAGCTAATGAGTGTCTGGAGCAAGTCGTATTGACTCTCCTGTACTCCATTCTCAGCCCCACTTTATATGTATGTGCAAAACACATAAAGAACACGCTGCCTATATAATGTATAAATATGTGCACATATGGGTGCATGTGTATATGTGTGTGTGTTCAATTGAAATGAAGCATTTTCATTATTTCCAAAAAAGTATTTTGTATGGTGAAAACTTTTCAAAGGATCTTAACAAACAGAAAGATCTTCAAGGCAGTTAAAAACTTGACAAAATGATGGTGGAAAACTCTTCTGTTGTGTGTGTTACAAATTGGGATTGTGTCTATATACCTCAGGTGAATGGGAGAATGAAAATGTGTCTTTAGAATTGAGTCCCAAATCACCTCTGTTGGAAATAACCAGATAATTAATGATCAAAATGATCAAAATAAGAATTCAATTGCTTGTCAGATAGATATCACTACTCACATTCCTTCCTGGTTTAAATTCTAACTCTGAATTTAGGATCATAGATATTCATAGCTGGAAAAGACCTCAGGAATTATGTAAATCATCCTGCTCATTGTACAGATGAGGAAACTTGAGTTCCAGAGAATTAAGTCACCTTTGCCTCCTTATGCCTATAGTTAGGTAGCAGAATTGGGATTCAATTGCTTTACCCACAGCTAGTCTGCTTATTCTTCTCAATGAATGAAACAAGGGTGTTAGAAGAAATAGAAAATGTGTTTCTTCTCAACCCCAAAGTATTATTTGATTTTTGAAGCATTCACATTCAGCTTTCTCCTATGTCACATAATATTGCCTTAGTTTTGCAGCTTGATGAACTTTGTCACTTTTTACCTTTTTTTTTTTAACGAATCCAAAGTGGACCAGCCTGGGCCTAAAATAGTTTTCTTGTGTCCATTCTCCCCCACCAGCACACTGCCAGTTCTCTTTATTTCCATGAAATCCTCCCCAGCGGCCTATCAAAACAATTTAAAAGTTTATACGAAATACAGCAATAACACTGCTTCAGAGAGACATAGTAACCATTGAGGTGGAGATATGGGAAGATGAGGGGGAATAATCCTGACACATTGAATCAATCAACAAAATAGAATCTCAGGTACTCTGTGTACAGATCAATGGCATGCCTTTTCTTAGGTACATTTAGTCTATCTTGTTCAAAATTTCCATGATCACCATTCATTTGACATAGCCAACAGATCCTTTCCGATCAAAAGTGAAAACTGAAAAAAAATAATGATTTTTTTTTTAAATATAAGTTCCCCTCATTTTAGAATTCCTCTATTGGCTTCTAAGTTTGTGAACAATGTATTCTAAAAATTCACCCTTTTTGGTTTGGGGGGTTGTTTATTTTTAATTTGCAGCTGACATTTTCACTACAGCAAACCTCCTAACACTCTTGCTTCATTTTCACAATTACTTTCATTGCAGGATTATTGGCTGTTCAAAAATTTAAAACAAGTGACCAGATGCCAAAGCTCTACAAAGCACTATACATTACCAGCTGTGCCATATAAATCCCAGTTGTTGCTTTTTTTTTTTTTTTATCAGCAAGCTGTGGTTGGTTTGTGATGTCTTATTCCCCCCTCCCCCCCATTCAGACATGTCTGTCCATGTTCCCCAATGATTTGTTGGGGATAACTTATAAATATGATTTTATTTATATCTGTCCCTTAATCCAAACCATAAATGCTTTCAGCCCCTCATCACGCATCATATTTTTTTGGGGGGAGAAAAGGGCACATGGGCACAGGAAGAGAATGCATGTCATAAAGAGCACATCTAAATAATCTGGTGAATGTTGTCACTAGCTGTTCCTTATATAGAAAGAAGTCATTTGAACTGAGTGACTGGCTTAGACCATCTGTTGTTAAAGATAGTCTTTATAGTTGATTCTTGGGATGCTGTGTTCTATTACTTTCCTACCTAACTTCAAAACAATTTTGTGTTTTGACCCCGAGATATCAGCATTAAAGCTTATTCTCATACATATGGCAGCCAGAATGCAACAAAGGGAAATAGTTAAGTGATTTAAATTCTTTACCATTGAAAGCTCTCAGATCATTGATGTTCAAGACTAAGTAGAAGAATTAAGCATGCACTGCTACTGACACAATATGCCATTCACTAATAAAGCACAACGGGCCCATTCTCAGCTCCAACATCATCAGTGATCAATGGGGTCTTTAGTCTAAAAAGAGAATCCAACTGACGATAAGAGCTGCGTGTTCTTCAAATTTTTTGGTTAAAGCATTAAAAAACAAACAAACAAAAAAAAAAAACTAGGAAGGGAAGTTAATAAATTTTTCTGATTATTTAAACTATCTCAAAGCTATCTAAGGTGGTAGACAAACTATGGGGAAAAGGCACCTGATGGGTGGACTTATATAAATACACTCCAAGCTTCTTTACTATCCCCTTTTCATGAGTCAGTGCCCTGGCATCTGCTCCCAAACTGTTCCCATCCTGTTCAAAAACTGACCTGCATATAGATTGGGCTTAATGACCAAATGTTTAAAAATTCATTGCACAAGAACAGCTGAAAGCAGTTGATTGGTTTGAACTTTATTGTGTGCACCTTGGTTCCCAGACCTGCAGTAAAGGGGAAGGTCAGCTGGTAAACATTTGGGCATTTAAAAATAAAAAGGGATAGATTTCCCAATGCCCATATCTGTTTCATTTACCCATAGCATTATCCCCAGTGAGCTGATTGTATTGGGTTTTTCTTTCCTCCAGAGTTGGGATTTGAATCAGATCTTTAAGCAATCTATTCTCTGATATATTCCTATTTTAAATGTTTATTTCTGAAAGCATTGGCTTTTCTTTTATTTTGTTTTAAGATTTTTTTTCTCTAGTGCCCAACACAGGTCCTGGCACATATGAATGAATGAATTCCTAGGTACATGAATAAATAAAGAACTTTATTTCAGAAGAAAGTATTTCTTTTGAGTACAAGATGGATTTGCTCTCCATTGTTGCCCCTCAATTTAAGAATATGATCAAGTTAATGTTTTTTTTTTCTTTAATCATCACAAAAAAAGAAATGTTTCCATGTTACCTTTACAGCAGGAGAGAAAAATCTCATATGAGCCTCATAAGTATCCTATGAGCTAATACTATGATTATTCTAGTCCTTATTTCATAGAAAAGGAGACTGTGGCAAAGTGATTTGGCCAAGAATATAAAACTAGCAATTATCTAGATAATATTGGAACCATCTAATTGGATACTAATTCTAGTTTTCTGTCATGAGTGTATATATATGCATGTGTGTGTATGTAGGAGTGGGATGTTGGATTCGGAGTGATGGAGACCAAAGTTCAAATGTGACCTCAGATATTTCCTAGCTGTGTAATTCTGGTCAAGTCACTTTACTTCTGCTCAACTTCCTTGTCTATAAAAATAGGATCATGTTCTTAAATGAGATAAAAATTGTAAATTACTGAGTACAGTGTCCAGCATATAGTAAGTGGTATTTAAATTTAATCTATTATATGTTGTCTTTTCCCTCCAAAATCTTCAAAAGTTTAACCAGATTTCCTTAATTTCCATGATGGCTCCATGATATACAGAGGAAGCATACAGGGAATTGGAGTTGTAGCTGTTAATAAACTGGCTTCAATGGTTTTCCTAACCATATGCTAACAAATACATATGTAATTTGAGAATTGCAAACTGTGTTAATGTCCCCAAAACCTTTTTTTTTAATTCACTCAAAAAAATATCGATTGACAAAATGCAGCATAAAATACATTTTGTTAAGAGGAAGGGCATGAGATAGAAATCCTCAACTCAGATCTTAGCAGAGCTCTATGAGTAAATATTATTTCATCCATCTCATGTGAAATTTTCTAAGATCATCTATAAATCTAGGAAGGATCATCATCCATCTGGTGCTATAATGGTAATTGAATTCTCCTCTTTCATAGACCTCTCTGAAAAATGATTTCTTCTCTGTGCACAGAAATAAGCTCCCTGAGAGCAGGCACTAAGTGACTTTCCTTAAGGTATTGCCAGCAACTGCCTCGAAGCACAACAATGCTGGTTGGTTGATTGTTTCTCTATGTTATTCATCCTCTCTACTTTTGGAAGGTTCTGGGGCCAGCACATGATATTTGTTTGTTTATCCGATTTGAGTGAGTCCTTAATGATTCAAAATTCACTGGGGGGGAAAAATACTCTGGCCTCCACTGAAATCAGGGATCAATGCTACAAAAGCACCACAGAGGGGGGTGAAAAATGGGAGAGAGGGAATACGAGACAGAAAGGTTTGGGGAGTCCCTTTTTGGTCTTCCTGCATTTTAAAGGAACTTGAGAGATGGCATCCTGTCATAAACATATACTGTCTATATGATCCTGAATTTTCATTACTCTAGGCAACTCTCTAAAAATGATAAATTGGGCAGCAACCTGCATTGTTAGATGGGGTTTCCTCACTTGGAAGTTTCCCTTATTGATGAGATCACAGATACATTCCCTTGCCTCCTACCCATCTCTCTAAGGCCTGAATCGTCCTTCTGATCCATTTTAGTCTTTAATTTGGGGAAATACAGGAAGCAGGGTGCACACTGGTATGCATACATATGTTTAACTCATTATCCCCTTTAATATCTCCCTTTCTTTTTTACAACTTTCCTTTTCTCAGTGGGCAGTCCTTTGTTATTATAATGATAATCATAATAATAGCAGGGATGTAATTTCCTATAATGCTAATGCAGATACACACCCAGTTTATTCTTAAATCCATTTACTACTTGTTCAACTCATTTTTAAATACAGAATGTGGTTTTCTTCTTGTAGAAGCATCTCTTGGTCACCCCTGGAAGCAAGGCACTGAAGGCAGGGCTTTATAGAATAAAGATTTTTTTTTTTTTTAACGCATAGAGTTAGTTTTTATTTTACTTTTTTCAAACAAGTGTAGCTTCAGAACCTTTATTAGAGGATCATAATAAACTAGAAGACAGAAGGCCCCTGAATACGCTCTAATCCAGCCTCTCTTGATAGGTGACAAATATAAACAATTACAGATCATACAGTTAGGATTTGAAAGTAGACGCCTTACTTTTATATCCCACTCTCTTTCAATGTTGTTATTGTTGCTGTTATTGTTATCATCATCTTAGTAAATGATACTATAGAGAGTTTGGCCTGAAATCATGAAGATCTGAGTTCCGACACTGCCTCAGTTTCCTCATCTATAAAAGGAACTGGAAAAGAAAATGGCAAAAACTCTCCAGGACATTTGCCGAAAAAAACCCCAAAAACAAAAAACAAAACAAAACAAAACAAAACAAAAAAAACACCTCAAATGAAGATTCAGACATGACTGGAAAAATGATTGAACAAAAACACCTGGTTTTATATCCTCTTTTTCAGTTAAGAGTTTTTGTTTGTTTGTTTGTTTTAAACTGTGGTTGCAAGAGCACAAGCAAAATTCTTCTGCAAGATCAAAAAAGATCAAAACGTTTCCTCTAAGGCTTGTTACCTGATAACTTCCTCCCTTTTAATTCTGCCCACTGGCATAATTCATCAAAAGTTAAAGTGACTGAGCATTTTATAATTTTGAAAGCAGAAATGAAAAGCAATATATAAAAATTACTGCAGAATTGCACATATTTAACCTATAGTAGAGTGCTTGCTGTCTTGAGGAGAGGAGAGGAGAGGAGAGGGAAGGAAAGGAAGGAGAAAAATTTAGAGCACAAAGTTTTACAAAAACGTATATTGAAAACTATCTTTACATGTGTTTGGAAAAATAAAAAAGACTATTAAAAAAAAAAAAAAAAACTGTGCTCCCTCCTCCCAAGATCTTCACTAGCTTTAATTAAATTTCATGTGGTCCTATGATATATAAAAGAGGAATGCAGGAAATTAGAATATAGCCATTCATTCATTCACTCAACAAATAATTGTTAACCATCTACTTTGTGCCAGACAAAGTACCAGTTTCCAGGAATAAAATGATAGAAACAAACTAGCCCCACCCCTCAAGGAATTTACATTCCGCTTCTGCTTATTTACACCAAAACCAGGAATGTCTCTATATCAAAATTGAACATTTAATCTTTCAAGATCTTGGTTGCATGAGTTAAGTCAAGACTTCTCTCAAACTCTTTAGAACAACTTTGTTGTATTGTCCAAAAGATTGGAGCAACACACCATACTAAATAGTGGTGAGCCATGGAGAGGACACGTTATAGAAAAGGTGAGTAAAATATATAAAAAAAAAAAAAAGGTGACTCCACCTCTGTAAAGTCAGACCAGGTATGCATAAAGCAGGTATGTTCACTTCCTCCTCACACTAAAGCCAGTTCTCTTTCCATTATGATATCCTCTATCTTATACAGTTTTCATAGAGTATAGAGAACTGGCCTTAAAATGAGGAAGATCTATGTTTGTGTTTCTCCTCTGCTATACACTGGTTATATGACCCTACAAAAGTCCCTTAACCTCTCAGTGCCTCAGACAATTCTCTTACACCAAAGTGCTCAGGAAAAATATCAATCCATGTTGATGAAGGCTGGTTTCTTTGGGTATTCAACACTCAATCAAATTATATGTTAAATTATATATTCATTCAAAAAATTTTACAAGATGTCCGTGATCTAGATGAAAAACAAAACAAAAAAAAAATATATCTTATCAGTTTTTAAGATGTCTGTAAATTTCTGAATGACCATACAGCATATATATCCAAATGTATTGGCTTCAGGAAATTTGTGGAACCATACAGATAAAGAATAGGTCATTTGTACGATTGACAGATTGTTTTTTATGTGAAATGATAGATGTACTATTATCAATGTGGCTTCTTCATTTTCATGGACAAGTGACATCCAACCACCAGTTTTTAAACTGAAAAAAAAAAAAGACTCCTGTTTGAGGACAAATAATACTAAATGATACTCTCTAATATTAACAAGATATAGGATTGTCTTTGCAGGGGATTAGAAATTCAAGAAAGAATTCCAACTCAGTCCCCAATATTTCTATACCAAACCTGGCAGTGACATGTTCAAAATGGCAGAGTAGATCTTCCATAATGCTGGGTGTGTATTTCCATTTGCACTTTCATCAGGCTCTACTTCCACCCTCTTATTCATCTTATTGTCCAGTTTTTCCATTAAAGTCAATTCCTGAGGACTTGAGGTCAGGTCTCACAAATGCAAGCTCCAGGATTTATTATTGCAGTCTCCTAGAAAATACATGAAATTCACTTTAGTTCAAAGCATCCAAGCATGACAACTCTAATAATGATGTTTTAATAGTGTCTACTGTGTTAAAGTTTTCTGAAATCTGATATCTGACACAAGCTAATATAAGCAGTATCACCCCCCTCCTTATTTTTAATAAAACAGTTGCTTAAATGAGGAATTCAGTTGTACTGTACTGATAAAACCTAAATGATTTTTAAAATGATGTTTCATTCCCTTATTTATAATTTCACTGGTAACCAAGATTATGTGCTTGTATTACAGAATATAAGCAATAATGTGCCTCCTTCTAAGAAGAACATATTCATCTCCAAAATTTTAGATAACCAATTATCCAAAACTACTGAAGTGGCTACTATTTACTTCTAGCATAATTGCCCTGGAATATAAGTATTTTATATATGCGTATACACACAAGTGTATATGTTTGTGTATATATAGACACATGTACACATAAATGCATGTGTGTATACTTTATATATGGGTATGCATGTATACATGCATGTGTGAAGGGGAGGGAGGGAGAGAGAGAGAGAGAAAAAAAAAAAAGAGAGAGAGAGAGAGAGAAAAAAAAAAAAGAGAGAGAGAGAGAGAGAGAGGTAGATAGATAGATACTCCAAATTCTTAGTTCTGAATTCTAACAGGCTACTGTTTTTTTTTTTCTTTTTTAAATTGCCAGCAAATTTTTGTATAATAAGTATGCAGGCTCTACTCAACAAGGTTGACATTGTTGGAGGGTGTGGTGGAGGTTAGAGATGTAAGCTTACATAGTTTTTAATAAAATCAAACCCCAAAGAGGCTCAATAAACAAATGACAATGTTTGGAAAAGAGAGGAACTCATTTCCTTTGATAGGGTGCAGAGAATTCAAGCAACCTGTGTTTATAATGACCGTCTGCTTTGGTTAGTGCGAAAGAATCTACTTGTTACCCACTTACAAATAAACAAAATTGATCGGCTCTCCTTTTCGACAGCAGGCTTGGTGGAGTTTATTTTAATTTTTCTATAAAATTGGAATACAGAGCACTTATTCTATATCCAAATTCTATTGTGGCCTTTAAGACATATTTTCCCAGCTGTTTTCTTCTCTCTTTGGGAGACAAGTTGGCATTTTAGTCTGGGTTTTAAAATTCCTTTGCTTTGCTCAAAAATGTGAATTTCCTCAAACTTAAAAAAAAAATCTATGTGTTGTCCATGTTTGGATACTTGGTTATATACCAAAGGTCTCCTTTTTCTTGGCAGTCAATTTTAGAGCAAGTTACTACTACTGAATTAATTGAAAACCCAAGTCAAATTAGCCTTCCTTGCACGATCAGCTCCTACAATTGTAAAAACTTATGTAACATATGAAGTCATTGTTTGGGGACTTCTGGGGCAGGCACATTTTCTCTAATGAGCAATTCAATATTATTTCCAAACATATAAATAATTCATGTGGTGGTATTGGTGAAATAGAGATATTCATTGCCCATTTTGAAATCTTCTTTTGGAAATCATTTCATCCATTGTGAAGAAATTTGATTTCCTCCCAGAAAGGAAAAAAAAAAATCATACCATCCATAAATTTGCTAGACTTATTTTCAAAGTCTGTTTCTACTTAATTGCAGTAGGTAAGCCTATTTGAACTTTGCATTGGTATTACACATCATCTTTTCCCTTCACTGTCAACTTAAGAATTAATTGTGCTAACATAAAGATGGGTCATGAAGAAGATACTATATTTTCTTTTCTATCAAAGAATATAAAATTTCAAATCTCTTGATTTCCAAAGAGCTGCACCAGCAAGGGGGTGCTACTTAAATCAGATTTTTGTCCCATTTTTTTAAAAAGCTGGATTGTGTTTGGCTTTATTGTAAAGATTACATTGATCCATCAAGAAATATTTTAATCAATAAATTCATTTTTACTCTAAAAGATGTGTAAAGCCACGAGCATTTTCCAGATGTGGATGTGGATATAAGTAAAGAAAACTCCTCTGTTCTGAGAGGAAAAACTGTTGACATTTCTTTGAAGTGTAATCTCTTTTGTTTATTTGGTTTTTAATAGCTTCCAGCAGTTAGCCACATATTTTTTAAGTGATGTTGCTCACATAGTTGGCTTTTTTTTTTCAAATCCTGAGTGACACTCCCTAACTGCCATACATTTAGAAGATTAACCTACAAAATGATGAGCCTTTCAGTGGGGTAGCTAATTCAGTCACAGATAAGATATAAAAGTGTGGGATATTGTGTTTATATTATCAGGACCAAACAATTTTTTTTTTCTTTTTATTCTGTGGCTTCATGAAGGAGCATTTGTTTATTTATTTATTTAAGTTTCTCATTCAGGTTGCACAAATTTTCTCTGGAGCTATTCCTCACCCTCCCCCCCCCAAAAAAAAAAAAAAAAACAAGAAAATGGAACAGATTTAAACGTTCATATTTTGTAGTCCATTGATAACCATCAACAACGAAGTAAAGCAATATTCAGTTAGCCTGTACATATTTCACCTGCTTGTAGAGTAGTGGAAAATGGTACACAAGTATGCTTCTTAAATGAGGAAATTTTAAATATCAAGTGATAAGAAATCATTAAAACTGACTGAGGGCCTAAAAAGTCTTTGACACTGAAAAATGGAAACTATTTGGAAAGTAAGTGAAAACTTTAAAAAAAAAATTAGGTATGGGCTTTTGACATTTCATAATGATTTATATAGCCTGCTGCCTGAGAATTAATTTGATATCAGATCTAATGTTAGCTATTGCCAAATGACAGAAAGCAAAACACACTCAAGGTTGAAGAATTTTTTTTAAACAAATGTGACCAAGACCCATTTCTCATCCTGTCCAATCAATGTTTTTAACTATTACTTATAATAACACAACTCTCCACGTACGTCTGTATGGCACACATGAAATATTTCTGCATGTTGCATTACTCTTGGGTTGTGATGTCTATGTGTGCTCATGGATGGAAAGTATGTTTCCTCTAAATACCCTCAATAAAAATGTTACTTGTTTGAACAATTTTTTTAAGTGTCAGAAATGCTTAAATATTTTTTTGCCCCACAATTTCAAAGGAAGTTTTAAGCAAATCAACTTGTTTAATTTTTCGCGCACTGCCAAACAATGCCCTTTACACATGAGCAATAAAGGGATTTTAAGTGATGCTACTTGAACTGCTTTTGCAGCTATATATTAAGATTTGTTCTGTTTTTCATGTGTTTTCCATCAAGGAAGTCTGTGGTTGCCTTCCTGATTCTGCTGGACTGGAAAAACATAGCTAATATGGTGTGATCTGGAGAAAGCTTTGATGCTGAGGCTTTACAAATAAACCTCCAGATGCCATATGGTTTACATTCATCTCTCAATTTATTTCCTATAAATGTCTATTGAATTTCCCATTGAACCAACACATGTGAAACTAGAGCTGGAAAAGAGAACACTATAGAATACTTTGTGGCAGCATGTGATTATCATATTTCTTTCCCAATATTGCTACCAACCTTAAATGCATGGTAAATTAGTCAAATGCCAAAGTTCTCAGACTGAGAGTGAAAATAAAGGGGAAAAATATTTCCAACGATCTCAAAACAAACACTCAGTTTCATGTTTGGGAATGTTCCTTGAACACCAGGGCTAGAGAGTGGGGGCACTTGGGGGGAGGGCTGAGAATGAGGGATCTTGTGCCACTGAGAAATGAAAGTCCCATATAAACCTCATGTATGGGAATGAATATGACTAAAACATTGCAAGGGGAAGAAAAGCAAATGGCAGAGGGAGAAATTTACATAAATATGCTTCCTGATGGACTGTTTTTATATCATCCTTCTTGATTTCCTTTTTTTCTGGAATCTAGGCAGCCCTCTTCTAAATCCCTGTACCCTGGAGCCCAGCCAGGAGTTCTTCTAAGAATTGTTTATTTAGAGCCTCACCTTGTGAATGTTCATTTTTCTTTTTCCTTTAAGACTACTTATTTAGAGATTGATTTCTTGCATAGTTTGGAGAGATTATGAGACATCTTTTAAAAATCCCTCCCCCCCTAATTCTGCAATATCTTCTTTGTCTTTAGTAAAGACGACAAAGCCCTCTCTCTATGTCTGTCTCTGTCTCTGATTCTGTCTGTCTGTCTCTCTCTCTGTGTATGTGTATGTGTGTATTTGTATCTGTCTCTATCTGTCTCTCTCTCTCTCTGACACATCCTTAAACTTACTCCAATTCCCCAAATATTAAAATTGTATACAAAAATAAAAATGTTCAACTGGACCAAAAATTTGTTTATAAATCCATCAAAAAGCATCCAAAATTTTCTCTACCACTGCTGACAAACTTTACTTCATCCTTCCAAAATGTTAACATATATAAAAATCAAGAAAAAAAATATTATGCTAAACAATCAATTTACTTGTATTTACTAATCAACAAGCATCAATTAAGTACTTGCTGTGCAACAGTCAGTGGGATTACACTTTTACTGGGGTTATAAAGACAAAAAAATCCCTCTCCTCAAGAACCTTACATTCTATCAGGGAAGGCAATATCTATAGATAAAAATATATATATAAAAGGTATACAAAATAAATAAGATACAATTTTGAGGGAAAGAAAAGCAGTTTATATTTCTTCAAATGTTTAAATTCTGATACCAGTCTCAGAAATATAAATGCCATATATAAAAGGAAAATGTCCTCAGATTTAGCATTTTTATTGCCCTTTGCAATTTAATTTTATGTGTCTTTAGAATCATAGTTTAATGTGTTGTCATTTCATAAAACAAATCCATGTCATGGAGGAAAGGAAGGAAGGAAGGAAGGATGGACAGAAGGAAGGACAGACAGAAGGAAAGACGGATGGAAGAAAGGAAGGAAGGGCAGAAGGATGAAAGGAAGGAAGGAAAGAAGAAAGGAAGGAAGAAAGGAAGGAAAGAAGAAAGGAAGGAAAAAAGAAAAGAAGACAAGAAAAAAAAAAGATGGCCTCAGAAAAACTGAGAATTGAGAACAACAACAAAAAAAGTAACATATTTTGATCCTAATCCTTTAGGGTTTAAGTAAGAATGCTGAAATTAAAAAAAAAAATCACTATCCAAGCATTATTAATTTTATTTATTTTCTTAACAAAAAAAAATTGTGACATCCAGATGATGGGAAGTCATATCCTCCACCAAAAGATTCCTACAATGATGACGCAAAATAGATTTCTCCAAATGAAATGTAAAAAGAGTTGGGGGAGGCAGGGAGAGGAATTCAATAAAATAAGGTAAGTGAATGGATTTTTTGTTCCATGCATCATCCTTCCATGTGCCACTGCAGCTAGGATTAAGTATCCTATATTTAACATGCCGGACTTTGATGTCAAACACAGGAACATTATTCAGATATGTTATTTTGAATAGATGAATGGAAAAAAAATCTCTTCTTGTTTATTCTTAACCATAAAAGATGTTTGAGGCACTTTGCATGTATTTTTCCATTTATTTTTATTATTACTAAATAGAAGCTGCCAGATGCTCCTAAGCAGAAAGTTTAACAGTTTCCTTCAAAAATAAGGTGCTTGGACTAGCTCAATTGGGGCTGTTGAAGAGAGAGCTGTAGTCTTACAATTGTTACACTAACATTTTTTATGTGAGAATATTATATTATTTGTAAGATTCCTTCCCAGAAAGTTCACTTGGGACAGAAAAATAAACTGCTAGCAAGTATATGTATATATAATACACCAATATGAAATCTAATATTTTCCATTCAATTCTCACAAATGTATTTTTTTTTACTGTTTCCTAATTTTGTGCTTTTAAAAAATGTCATTTAAGTTAGATTTCTTCAATGACTCACTCACTCAAAGCCCTCCAAGCCCTTCTTGTCTCAATCCTGGCTTTTCACTGCATTTCTTGAGCTTAAGAAGGTGAAAATGCTGAGGCAAACAGCAGAGGCCTCCAAAAAAAAGGAAAATTCCTTCAGACATGATACATTCACTCTAAAAAAGAATGCAATAACATTTGGAAAATGCAAGAGAAAACTCCCTATAGACAAGTTTCCTCCTGTCTTTTATTGAGGTCTGAAAAGTTCTTAGGCTAACATTTTAAGAGTATGTTCCAACTCTGTCCAGGTCAGCTCAGTAACTATTTCTTGTACCTCAAATACATTTATTACATAGTGCTGGGCACTAAGAATACAAAAAGAAAAAATTCCTTCCTTGAGAAGCACACATTCTACTAGAGGGAAAAAAATTTTTTTCATTTTTTAAAAAGAAGACATTACACATAAATAATTAGTCATATAGAGTTAAAATAGAGAAGATATATGTGGACATATAGATATGGATATGAATATAGTTATAATAAAAATATAGGTCTATAAATGACAGATCCTAAACCCCATGAAGGCTGTATCTTCAGTGTTTAGCACAGTCTCTGGTACATGATAAGTACTTAATAAAAATTTATTGATTTTGATGAATAGGAATGGTAGATATCCATATAGAAGACTATATGTAGATGGCATTGATGATATATTGATTATAGATATAGATGCAGAGATAGAAGTATATCTCATTTGTTCTCCTCTCAGCTCCCCAAAGGAAAACAGGGTTCCCATTTTCTCCAAAGTGTCTTAAAATCAATAATTATAAAACTGATTTTCTTTCTCTATGGTTGACATCCTTATCAACCCATGCTTCCATGCCTGGGTGCTAACTGACTGCTTTGACTGGAGAAGCACTCACAAGCTAGCCCTCATTCACTTGGAGCGCTTCAGTGAACTCAACTATGAATTCTATTGCAAGCCTAGATTGCAGTATTCTATTGCAATATTGTAGCCTGTGGAAAATTATATAAAAATTATATTAACTTTCAAGGTTAACTTTGCAAGAACACTTTGAAGTCAATTAATTCTTGGGCTTAACCTATATATTTCTGAATGACTAGAAAATTCTCTTTAGCTATTATTCAACATTTCCAATCACCCATTAATAATTACAGATATGCATGCTTAGATTCAAGGAGTATAAGAATTCACAATCATATGGTGCTTTAAAGTTTACAAAATGCATTAGTCTGTTATTTTCCTCATTTATTAGAAGTAGAAGCTGAAGCTCAGAGGTTTGACATTTCTGTGATCCCACTGTTAATCATATGACTTGGGTTTATGCACTAGGCTTGCTTACAAAATCAAAGTCTAGTATTCTTTCTCCTATGCCCTATTGGGGCTGACAAAATAAGTAGTTGCAATTTTATTTCTACCATCTATAATTTCCAGAAGTGACTCGCATCTTACTAGAGAGAGACAGCCTAGGAAAAGCAGGGAATTTCAGAAGGTCATTGGACTTCAAGACTTAAAAGTCAGGTCTCAGAGAAGAATCTTAATCTTTTCCATGTATATGTGTCCCAAGGGAGTATTTTCATCTTTTAAGTTTCATTTCTGTTGTTTAGTTATTTCTACTCATGTCTGACTCTGTGATTCCACTTGAGGTTTTCTGGGCAGAGATACAATAGTTTGTCATTTCCTTTTCCAACTTATTTTACAAATGGGGAAACCGAGGCAAACAGGAGTAAATGACTTGTCCAGTAAATATATAACTATATTTACTCAGCTAGTAAAAATATCTGAAATGGATTTGAACTGAGGCAAATGAGTCTTCCTGATTTCGGGTCTGCATCACCTAGTTACCCTTCTAAATTTCATAGAGTCACAGAATTATATAGAATGAGTCAGCAAGTTCTTGAAAACAGTATTTTGACTCTTAGTTTAATGTTCTTTCTATTTCATTACCCAACTTAAAATAAAATTAGTTTGCTTTCTGCAAATTTTAAGAGTCTGTGACTACATAAATTACTTACTATAATATCCCTGTAAATAGGATTGCATCTACATAAGTACTGCTTCCAAAGTTGCATTTTGCAACTCATCCGTAATCTTCGAGTATTTTGCCAACAGGATGCCCACCCAAAGCTCCAGGGATATTTCTCATTTTCTCCTATGGTACTATTCCAGTAGTACATAAGGCCTAGAAAGTTGTACCATCCTAGAAAGACTATCAGAATTACCCTGGTATCAGAAAATGCTAGTCTTTTTTTGAATCTCACGGGGGTAAGTATGGAGCTTTTCTTACCAAAAGGCTACCCCTTTAAGTCATGAAATCATGACAATGTACCAAATAAAGAAGATTAAATTTAGACACCAAATGCATGGATGAAAAAGTATGTATTAAGTTTTTTTTTCTATGCTAAGTATTAAGGATCCAAAGATAAAAACAAAAAAGCTCCTATCCTCACATAATTTATGTTACAAAGATCGAGTGTGTATCTTATACTTTTATAATATGAAATCTACAATCAGAGCTCATTCTACCCTATTGTTAACAATTCCCTCACATTTAGAATCAAATATTCCTATCGGTTTGTTTTCTCCTTGAATAAATTCAAATACATCTCCTCACTCCCTCCCCAGTTAACCTGGAACCCTAACATATGATTTTTAGGTATCAATATAAAAATCTATCTTTAGTTCTGTCTTATTGGGTTTTAATTATGAAGGCAGATCGTTATCACACAGTTTCACTTGTGTGATTTTATGGAAACTTATGACAGTGTTATATTGAAACTCCAGTGTGTTTCCTTTCTTACTGATGAGTAAAATGTCCTAGACATAGTATATTCCAATGGGGATGCAGCCTAAATAGGGCACATGCAGCCAGGAAGTGCAACTTAGATGGGAAAAATAACAGAGACGCTAGATATGTTGACATGCCCACTCCAGGAACAAAGCAATTGATTTGATCATAGTTACAATTGAAAGGTTGGGGAAAATACTGGTATGACAGCAAGATAAAATGGCTGGCACTCTATCCTGTGTGACACATTGCCCTTAGAAGTAAGGAATGAAGTGAAGAATTTCCAGAGGCAGCCTGAAAGAGTGAACCAAGTAAAGCAGTCACCACTCAAGACTGCAAGGCACCTTGAGATGAAAGAGTCACAACTTCCAGAACCTAGTATATGGTAGAAATAGCAAAGCACTTGAGAAGGTGGTCATGAAGTAGGGAATAAAATGAGCCAATACTGATATCAGCCTGAAAAAGCAGTCCAGATGCTCTGGAATGTTCATCTATGACTATTTTGTCATTATTAAAGTAACAGGGATGTCTTTATCTCACTACTAGTCTCTATTCATTTTGCCATTAATTACTGTGCTAAAATTGAAGGATAAAATGCAGTGTGGCAAACTGCCTGAAATCAGCAAGATCTGGGTCCAAGCTTAACCCAGAGCCTTTACTGGACAATTGTCCCCAGCAAGCCACTTAAATTGTCACGGCTCAAGACAGCTCTTTAAGATTTGAATTTTCATAAAATAATCAAATGGATTCCATAAGACACACGATGAATCAGGTTATCCACATTCTAAAAGAGAGAAGATTGAGACATTTGGTATTTTTTAGACATGGCTATGCAGAAATTAATTTTGCTTCATTAAACATATTTATTACAATGGCTTTCTTTTTATTTTTATTTTCTACCAATGAGATTTGTGAGAAGGGAAGGCATTTTTTGTTCATTAAAAAAATTATTTGAATTTTTGACAAAGTCACTAAGTTACATGATGGCTACCAATCTATGTTAGTAGAAGGGATCCCTATGCCAACAAAATCTATGTGTATTAAAAAAAGCTAACCTTAAAGCACACGATGATTCCTTCTCTATTCATAAATTCACAGAAGACCACAAGTCTGCTATCATCCTCTGATCAGAACCCCTGTTGTTAGCAATGGGAGCTGCCAACAGAATGAGAATAAAATATGAACCCACATTAGGAATGTTTGGTCATTCCAACAGTATTGTTGGCTAGAAAGGAAAAACAACCTTGTAGCTTTGTAATAAACTGCTAAAAATTTCAAAATATCTTATTTTCATTAATTCAAAATATTAAAGCCAAGTGTTTCTGATCTGAATTGTCTGGCCAGTCCTTGAAGGAGTGGTTGGAGAAAGGTCTTCCAATTAGAAAACAATCCAAAGCTAAATTTTTCATTCTTTCTGCATTATCTCCTAAATCATTCACTGCTAGTTCTGAGAATAGACGTGGAGTGTTGGGGAAAAGAAGGGGAGGTTCCCCATGTAATATGACCACTTTCTCCTTGTGAATTCTTGTGTTTCTTTTTAAATTTTATTCCAAGTTTTTCCTCCCTCTTCCCTCCCAGTGGGGGATGCCATTTCCCTGTGTCATCTCAAACACTACATGGAAGATTACCTGGCTATAATTTAATAGGGAAATGGATGAAAAATGTTTTCATTTATCTGATTAACATTTAATTAACATTGTTAATTAACATTGATTTTTAACTTTTTCAGCTGAAGTGTAACACTTAACATTGACCTTAACTTTTAAAATAAAAGCTAGGTGTTAGGAAAGCTTGGAAAAAGTCATGATTGATAACACGCATTATAATCTAGCTGTATGTGATCTGTGTTGAAGTTATGAAGTAATGTGCATTGTACCATATAAAATCCTAATGATAGTTAATGTTCGTTAATTAAGATGAACATTGAATGGCTCTGGCCTGTCTCATCTGGGTATTAACATCATATTAGAGTCTAACAAAATATTATTTTAGTTAAAAACCATATATAGTGAATCATTTTAGATTCACTGAGAAATAAATTTTAAATCAAATCAAATGCTAATACCATATACAAATCACAGTTACTAGCTCCCAAATTATTAAACACCTTCTTGAATTCGAGGTAATATCATGGGATTTTTTGCTTAACCCCAAAAGGATTTTTCAGGCTCTAAGCATAGACTCACACCTTCTTGAATTTAATGTGATACAGTGCTATGTTTGTTTTCTTTTCTTTTTTTTTTTTAAACTCCAAACTATGTCTCATGCCTACCTAGGATTTATAAACCATCTGAGTCTCTACAGAATATTTAAGGAAATTGCAAATATGTAGTTGTTTCCATTGGATGCTAAAGACTTCAATGTCCTTTTGTGTAGATGGGTTTCATGTTTTTAATTCAATTCGATAATGATTCCTGAAGCTCTGAATATTTCCCAGGTGCAGTATCAGATACTAGGAATACAAAGACTTTTATGTATGTGTATACATATACACGTGCAAAATTACATACACTTGTTTCATACATTCGTATGGTCATAGGATCTGGTCTGAATAACAAAAGGATGGAGAGGAGAGCCATACAACAGGATGTGAATTGAGGTATTATGAGGGAACAATATGAAAAAAGGAGGCCAATGTTATCAAATATTCAATCCTTCTGTCATGTAACTTGTATTCCATTTATGAGAGGAAATTTGTATCCAGACAACTAGATGGCATAGTGGATAGGGCATGGAGTCAGGAAGAATTAAGTTCACACCCAGTCTCAAATACTAAGTGATCCTGGACAAGTCACTTAATCCTATTTGCCTCAGTTTCCTCATCTGTAAAATGCTCTGGAGAAGGAAATGGCAAACCACTCCGGTATCTCTGCCAAGAAAACCCTAAATGAGGTCATGAAGAGTAACCCTGATTGAGATGACTGAACAACAACCAACTAGGACCCACATAATTTAATACAAAATCTTTATGAAAATACAAAGTAATTTCCCTGGGGATAAGCACTTAACAACTATGGTGATCCTAAAAAGCATTATGCATTATAATTGAGTTCTGAAAGCAACTAGAGATTTCAGGAGCTGGGAGAGATCAGGGGAAGAGCAGTCCAAGTAAAACACCCATAAGGAGATAAGATATAATTGGATCAAGAAGTAGTTCAGTTACTCCCACCAAAGGTTAATCTTGTGAAGACATTTCAATTGAAATAGCTATGTAACCTTGGGGACTTGCTTTTCTCATCTGTAATATTGATATGGATTATGGGTAGATGAAATTGGAGTGACTATGTGGCTCAGTGGATAGAGTGTATCCCAGCTACCGTGTGTGTGTGTGTGTGTGTGTGTGTGTGTGTTTGTGTGTACAGTCATCTAAACATGTAGGCTGCTAAGGAGCAGCCAGGTGAGGAGCTAAAGCTGACTTGGTAATGACAACGGGCAGTTAGGTGGTACAGTGGAGAGCGTCAGACTTGGAATCAGGAAGACTCACATTTTTTAGTTCAAATATGGCCTCAAATTCTCACTAGCTGTGTAAACCTGGACAAGTCACATAACCCTATTTGCCTCAGTCTGCTCAACTATAAAATGACCCAGAGAAGGAAATGGGAAATATTTCTTTTTGCCATGAAAACTCCAAGTGGGATCACCAAGAGTCCGATGTGACTGAAATTACTGAACTGAAATCACACACATATAAACACACATTCCTGTATGTACATGCATGTACAATACATGTAATTATGTATTCAAACACATGCATGTACATATATATACATATCCAAAAAATCCAATATATCCCAGTACACTGGTCACCTGCTATCCTTCTCTTCTCTCCCTGCCTTATCCCGCACTCCATGTAAGAACAGAGATAATATATTGCACTAGGAGAGCTGTTTGCTTTGTGTGTGATAATAACTGACATTGTTCAAAGGATTTTTAATGTCCTCAAAAAACTCCCTCTAAATTATATCATCTGAACCTCACTAAAATTCTGTAATGCAGACCTTATAGGAATTATTACCCCCATTAAGTGGATGAGCCAACTGAGGTTCAGAGAACTTGAGTAATTTGCCACTCAATACATTTCAGAGGTAAATTTCAACCTTGCTCTTCATGACTCTGAATCACAAATTCTATTTTCTATTCCAGGCAGCTAGGTTGCAAAATAGAGTACTAACCCTAGAGTGAGGAAGAGCTGAGTTCAATTCCATTTCACACATTTAACAGCTATGGGAGCCTGAGACGTTATTTAACCTCTGTTTGCCTCAGTTTCCTTTTTTGTAAAATAAGAGT
The DNA here is from genome assembly GCF_016432865.1 of Antechinus flavipes. Taxonomy (NCBI): domain Eukaryota; kingdom Metazoa; phylum Chordata; class Mammalia; order Dasyuromorphia; family Dasyuridae; genus Antechinus; species Antechinus flavipes. The sequence goes on from NC_067398.1 coordinate 31,303,910, forward strand.
AGTACTAGCACCTACATATCAGAGCTGTTGTGAGAAGCAAAGGAGATTATATTTATGAAATGCTTAGCACAGTTAGTTTCTAGTACATATTAGGAGCTATATAAATGCTTATTCCTCCCTCATAATACCACCATGATACCTGATGCTAGAAGTGTAAGCAGCATGATAAGGTCAAATTTATCTATTAAAGAACCAATAACTCCATGCTCCAAATCTACTCTACCATGTTTCCATAGACAAAAGGATGTGACATTTTAAGCTCTCTCTTTAAAGTGGGGTTAGTGATTGACCAATTCTTGCAAAGGTCTTTGAGATCATGAAGAGAAAAGGAACTGTGTGTCTGGTGAACTATCCAAGCAACCATGCAAAATAATAGGTGCTTCTAAGTTCTCTTTTAACAATGCTAATAATGCATCATTTTAAAGCCTTGTTGCTGGATCCTCCCTAAATATTTATTGAACAGATGAGATTAATCAGAAGAAAGGCATTGCATTCATTTACAATCATACTTTTAATTTAATTTAATTTTTTGAAGAATGGGGTTGAGGAGGTAAATTTTAAAAGGATTACATTTTCCTTAATTAATTTTTGAAGTCCAAGAAATAAAATGATTAGTATTTTTAGAAATAGCTTGAGACCTAGGAATAATTCCTTTCCTCCCCTGAGCCTACCATCAGTGAGCTGAAGTTTTAGAACACTCATAATGGTGTTTACTTCACACGGTACCTCAAAGTCCGGGTCCCAGATGCCCAGAGAACAAAGATGATATTCTCTGACCCTTCTGGCAGGCCCCAATCACAATTCACCTCCACAATTCACAGGAATGCTGCTTTTGCCTATGGGGCTCTCCAATAATTAGGTTGTTCGAGAGCTGTGGGCTGACTCTCCTACTTGTAAAGGTGCCTGGCTTTTTTTTTCCCTCCATTTTTTTTTTTTTTCTGCTTTTCTTTGGTTTTCACCAAGTTGAGAGTTTGATAAATCTTTGCTTCTTCTGAATTCCTGTGTTGGACTGACTCCAGCAAGTAGATTCCTTTCTTTGTCAGATCTACACTATAGGTGTGTGTTTACCTCCTGGGATAGGCCCCGAGCTCTGTATTTGTTTTTCTGTTCTATATACACACTGGCCTTTCCGCCAGCTCACATCCGAGAGGAGCTCACGCAGAAGTGACTGACAGTGAATCAAAATTAAAAACACCAGTCGGCATTAAAGGTCATGCTTTATTAGAATTATTCATTCAAATACAATTAACTTACACCCTACTCTGGGAAAAGAGGAAGAGCATACACCAGGGAAGAGATGGATCTAAGGGGTTCTCCATTTATATCCTTTCTCTCGTTTGAATTCATTTACAACAACTTTATTGGCCTGACAGGCAGCTCGAGACAAAGAAAGGACCAGTTCCTTACATGGAATGTGAGGGATGGATTGGTTTTCCTTAGATTGGACTCAAGAGATGTCCTGGAAAGAAATGTTTGAAAATGGAAAATTTACTCTTGTGATGTTTTACTCCACCCAAGTTAGGATAGCATTTGGTCTTATCACCAATCACTAGATTATAATGCTCCAAATAGGCAGTAATCATGTGACAGATTCAGCATCTTGGGATTGGAAGAAAATTCAATGGTTTTGCAAAGGATATAGGGCTGAATCCAGAAAGAGAGAATCTAAGTCAGAATCCCTGCTCTGTCACTTCCTAAGTGTGATCTTAGACAAATCATTTAATTCCTCTACATCTCAGTTTCCCCCACATCAATTGGAGAGTTTAGCCAGTTAACTTTCAATGTTATCTACAGCACTAGAGTTACTCTAGCCTGTCCCTGAAAAAGAATCTTCTTTTACCAAACACCACTCCATTCCCTACCATATCACAGCCAATAAGCTATCACTTAACCCTTTTTTTTTGAAGGCTGTAAGAGGGAACTTTGATTAGTAAGGACTTTATGTACAAGAATTTTCCATACCTAAAATGGTACCTCATAGAACAATAGGTAGAGATCAATGGTTTCATCTGAGTGAAGAACATCCATTATAGAAATTCCCTCCACAATACAAAGGCACAACTCATTTCTATCTTAAAGTTTTAAAGAGTTGCCTGGAACAATGAAATGTAAATGATTTGTCTAAGAATATCTAGCCAGTACCTGAACCCAAGTTTTCCTAACACCAAGGTCTTCCTAAATCCATAATGCTAAATGTACTTTGTAATGAATTAATATATGTGTATAAATTTGAAGTCCCCAACCAACATATATAATCCAGATCCCTTAGTACCACAAGCAGGGTCATTAATTTAGAGCCAAACGAGCCAATGAGAGTTACCTAGTCCAACCCGCTCATTTTACAGCTGAGAAACTCAAGTCTGGAGATCTTGTTATCTTGCCCATCTCATAGACATAAAAGTAACAAAGTTGTAGTTATTCAAGATCACCCCTTTTACTCTGACTTCAAATCTAATTCTCTTTCTTCTTCTGTACCTTACTGGCCAGTGGAAGGCTGAAAACATGGTGAGGTATATATCAGGCTATTGACTTGCCGTTTCCGTTTCTAGCTATAGAAAGGAAACACAATCTGATAGATCCTCTCTAAGGGAAGAAAGATCAGAACAAAACAATACTATTACATGAGGACAGATTTTTTTTCCCCTGTACAATTCAAAATATTCCTGCTCGATATTGTAAAGCTTTACTCTCTTCTGTGTTAAGTAGATTCTGAGTTGAGTTCAGAAGGGACCAGGGGCTACAGTTGAGGTGAATCTTTCTCTTGTGATAAGAATGAGTATCAGATTGGTTCAACAAGTAGAAACAGTAAGAAAAACACTAGACCTTACTAACAAACAAATGAAAAATCCCACAATTTTTGTAAACCATTCTTCAGCATGATCCAGGAAGTATGGGGACAAATAGGTAATATTTTTTGTCCTGGGATTTGTATCCATGTTTCCAGGACTCTACTTCCACACTATTATTCCTTATTGTCTGTAGGACTTCATTCTTCTGATTACAGGATTCTGAAATGATGCAATTCCAAGAACTGAGTACATACATGATATGCCTGCAAATTCACAGAAACTACATTCTCCTCAGTGCTGCACACCATGCTGATAGAAACAACAATCGGTCTCCTCACCAAACTGCCTTCAAAATGTAGGGGCTGGTTTTTTTTTTTTTTTTAATGGTTTTTACTCTTTCTTTCAGGCCCCCAGATGATGGCAGAATTCAGCTAGAGAAGTAGACTCTCTGCATAATACAAATAATCAGAAAGCAAAATATGTTTGACTTTCTTTTACTCAGATCATAGTCCTGAAGTTAGAGAGGGTCAATCCTGGTGTCAAATAAACAACTTGGCTGTTTTGGATTTTTTTAAAGGTTGAGGCTCCAGATAAAACAAGGACCTTTCGCACACAATACGCCCTGTGATCACATGACATGATTGATGACAAATCAAAACAAATTGTATTTATTCAGCTTTAAAGTGAATACGTTCTTCAGGTTTGGGGGATCTCTTAATGTTGTTAGATAAACAAGACCCACAAACATGGTAAAGGTAAAGGTCTGTTTTATCAACAAGGGAATGTTTTCTTTCCACATTTCTTAATTCTATTTCAATAAAAAAATTTATAGCAAGTATGCTAGGGATGTCTACAAAATTTGGATTGGGGTTCCTTAATTTAAGAGAATTACAAGGCAATTGATACTCCAGTCTAATTTAATTTTTTTATAGTCCGCACATAGTGTTTTGAGAACACGAGAAACAAACAGATTTATTATTGAACTGAAATGATTAGCAAAAAATATCATCTGTGATGTTGACAAATTTCTGTTGTCAACATCACAGATGATATTTTTTGCTAATTTATATCAATCCTGACTTCTTAGACTAAAAGAAATTAAACTAAGACACTTATAAAAAGCCAAGAAATTTTAATAACCATGCTAATCTGAAATTGGGGGAAACAAAATCACATTTTTCAAATGGGAAGTTCAGGGTTTTCTTCAGCTACATAGTCCTTCAGTGTCACTGAAAGAAACAATTGTCTTCCATTGCTCTTACAGGAAATATAGCAATTCAATGGGAAAATACAAGTGAGGTCATTTTTTTTTTTCTCTCCTGACTCAAACATTCCCCAGAGAAATTTCAGTCATTTCCTTACACCACTGTAGTTTATCCTTGGCCTTCCTTAAGCATATTTTGAAAAATTCTTTGCATATTCTTCTTCATTGAAGCTGCTGGTGTTATAATGAGGCATTTGTTATAAACATTAGTGCCTCTAATCGGATTTGAGTTTGAAACCTTATATCAGCAAACTTATGTAAGAAAGAGCTGAACTAGCACATGGGGCTACTGAAGAAAGAGTTAATATAATTTAAATAAAAAGGTTTATGGCTAATTTCAACTCATTTAGTGTATTGTAATTATATGATTACCTATAGAACCTCCATAGTATGGTATTTGAAAGATCAAAGTTAGTGAAAAGTCAGCATGTAATTAGTTTCTTGCTTTGGAGCATTAGGTAGAATTACTGCAAAGAGGCAAAACTATCATTTTATAGAGACCCTTAGGAGATTTATAATGATGGTAGACAAATATATGCATACAATATCAGTTGGTGTGCGAAAATTTAATTTTCGTGAGGAAATGTAGTTGAAGATGATCACAATACATGGGGATGTGCTTATTTTAATATTGGTGGATGTTATTATTAGAGAATCATATCAAAAGATATGTCACCAGGGAGAAAATATCATTTATAAATCACTAATGAGTAGCAAACAGTGTTTAGCTTCGAGGTATAAGACATCCTTTCACAATGTGCATTTATGATCAAACACAAAAGATCAAGTGAAGAAAGAATAGGGGATCTATATTTTATCTTACTCTGCTACAGCTTTTTTTTTTATAGTTAAATGGGAAGATTGGATGCACGCATTGCATTTTCTTCTCTTAAGGCTTTTTGCAATGAATAACAACATTTTTTTTAAAGCAACCTTTATTTTGCCCTAATTTGAAATGTATTTCTTTATACAAAATATCTTCCCAGTTATATTTGCTCTGAGTTCCCTTCCCACCCTTTCATCCCAACCAAATTGTTCAAATATTGTTCCCTGAGTCTCAACATGCTGTTCTGACTCAGTTCATGAATTTATACCTATTTTCACCCATCCCTCAAACATATTCATTCCACATGTGTCTCTGCCTTCTTAATAAAACTTTCCATGATTGCCTTTGGTATAAGGGATCTCTTCCCCATCAAATTATCTTAAAGCACTTTGCCTGGATGTCCCCCTATCAACATCTACCTTACATAATGCTTCCTTGTACAAATGACATCATCCCTACCCACATTGGATTGTAAACTCCTTAAGGATAGAGATTTTCTTTCCCACTCAATACAAATAGTATAATAAATTGATAATAAAAGCTTGTTGAATTCTTAAATTTAATGTACTGTGCTACTGTACTGATTAAGAATGTTCAATCCATGGAGAAATATTAATTGTTCATGGCTAGACTGAGCCAATGTAACAAAAAATGACAATGCTGCCTAAATTAATTTACTTTTTGAGTGTCATACTAATCAAATTACCAAGGGATTACTTTATAGAACTATTAAAATAATAATGAAATTCACATGAAAGAACAAAAAAAAATCTAAAACTTCAAAAGAAATGAACAAAAAAAGTAGGAAGGAAAAGGACCCAATAGTAGCATGTCTCAAACTATACAAAACACTAATCATCAAAATGATTTGGTTCTGCTTAAAAAAAAAAATCAAAGAACAGATTGCCACATGATTCTCTATATTTAGAGAAGCAAAGAAGCATAGTAACCTTATATTTGGTAAACCCCAAAATCCTAGCTACTGAGGTAAGAATTAACTCTTCAACAAAAATTGCTAGGAAAACTGGAAAGCAATCTGGCAGAAATTAAGTTTAGTATAGTTCCTCATGCCATATGCTAAAATAATTTCCAAATGAATACATGATTTAGTTATAAAAAGGTCACATCATAAACAGATTAGAGGAGCAAGGAAAAAAATAGCTTTCACATCAACGAATGGGGGAAGGATTCATGACTAACCAAGAAATAGCAAGGATCCCAGAAGATAAACATGGACAATTTGGATTAAATAAAATGAAAAATATATTTGTGTTATGGGACAGAACTCTGTATTTGAAACAAGGATTCTTACAAGGTGTTTAGTCAATGGAATTGATAAGACAATGGTTATCTAGTTTAGTATGGTGATTAATAGTTCTCTAGTTCAGTACATGAACTTAGTACTTAATATAGTTCTACATGATTAACACCTATTCTACAAGATTCGTACCTATGATAATGTAATTATAATAGAGCATATAAACTGGGACAAACTCAGCCAGAAAGATTCATTCCATCTTCATCAGATGGCTGGCTTGTCCTCCTGCTTTCCCCCACTGAGATCAAGGTCAGCCTGAAGGCCTCCATAAAGCTAGTGGAGCTCTAGGCAAGGAGACAATAAAGAATTTGGACTTTAACACCTGGCTATTCTTGTGGTGATTAATCTGCTAAAAGGAAGGCTGCTCAAGAGACCTCTAGAAAACCAACCAGAACACTACATATTTGCACAAACATCTCTACTTCCAGCTAAGATAATAAGGGAAGCAGTTTAGTGGAATGGGAAGGAGATCCTTTCAGTGAGTTCTTTTGATAAAGTTCTCATTTCCAACTTATACAACGAAGAATAAGAACCATTCCTCCATTAGTAGTTTGTGAAAGAAAATGAACAGTCTTCAAGGGAAGAAATCCAAACTAACCATAGCTATTTGGGGAAAAAAATGCTTAAAATTTTTAATAATTAAATAACTGCAAATTAAAACAAAATCAATGTCTATCTCATATCTCTCCTAATTGTAAATGTGGAAAATGACAAATATTGGGGCCTTTTTCCTCCCTGTTTTTCATCCCACATGCCTTAGATATGTTCCACTATTATTTTCACTTTTATCCTGGCTCATTTGAAGAATTATTTAATTTTGCCAAGGCAAATCTTTTTATGTGCACAAAGAATCCCCTTCCATCCCATGTTCTCCAGTAGATTGTTTTCTCTGTCTTACCCTCAATTTCACTTTTCTTAAATCTCTCCCTATTTATAAGTGACTCTCCTATTACCTATAAACCATATCTTGCTCATTCTCAAAAAAGTGCTCAAGTGATCTATCTATCTCTGGTACCATCTCACATTACTCCTTTTGGGGGCTAAACTTCTGAAGAAGGCCATCTCCAACTTTCACTTCCTTTTACCCTACTCTTTTCTTAACTTTATACAGTCTCATTTCCAACCTCATCATTCAATGAAAACCGCTCTCTCCAGTTACTACTGATCTCTTAATTACCAAATGTAATGATCTTTTCTGAAATCCTCACCATTCTTGACTTCTCTGAAAACTTTAATGCTGTCATTTTCTTTCTTCTTCTTAACACTCTCTGTTCTCTAGGTTTCCATGATATGCTTCATGTAAATAGTATCTCAGCTAGCATAGTATATATGTCACACCTTCTCAGTGTCCTTTTTGAATTTTCAATCAGGCTATATCCATTAACCATGCGTGTCGATCAAGACTCTGTCATGGACCATTTTTTTCCTCACCCTCTTTCAAATTTTTCTTAGTAATATTATCACCTCCCATGAATTCCATTATCATTTCAATACTGAGGAACTTTGATATACTCATCGAGCCCCAATCTCTCATCTAACATCAGGACTGGTATTTTCATCTCCCTCCTGGACATCTGAACCTGAAAGTTCCATAGATATCTTAAACGTCCTGTGTTTAAAACTGAACTCATTATCTTGCCCTCAGCCTTTACATTGTTTTGTTGCTTATTACTATACAAGGCATCCCCATCTTTCCAGTTGTATCTTAACCCCATCATCATCTTATCATAACCTAAGTATTATCTTCAACTTTTCATTAGCTCTCCCTCCTCACAACCAATCTGTTACCAAGCCTTAGTAACAACTCTCATACATGTCCCTTTGTCGACACTGCCCTCACCCTGAGACCCTCATCATCTCATGCCTGGAAGAGCCCTCCAATTGGGCTCTTTGACTACTCTCTCCCCATTACAATCTTTTCTCCATTCAGCTGTCAAATTGATTTTCCTAAAATGTAGATTCATGTCACTCCATTATTTAATCAGTTCTAGCGGTTCCTTATTACCACCAAGATGAAAAAAAAACCTTGCTTGGAGTTCAAAGCACTTAACAACCTGACTATGTCTTACCTTTCTAGACTTCTTACACTGCATTCCTCTCCATGTACTTGTCAATCTAGTGATTCTGGCCTCATTGCTACTCACATGATGCTCTATCTCTTAATTCTGTGCATTTTCTCTGATTGTCCCCCATGCTTGGAGCCCTCTTTCTCCTTATCCTCCATCCCTGGCTTCTCTATCCTTCTTGAGAGAAGGGATTGCTTTATTTTTTGAATTTGTATCCCTGGTGCCTGGGCCATAGATGGTGGTTAATGCTTATTGCCTGATGACTTAATGTCTGCCAATTGATTGAACATTCTATTGAATATAACACACATCAATGTATGTATTTATGTGTACATATGTATGTACTTGTGACCCTGGTTAAAATGATTGAGCAATTGACAGGCATTTATTAAGTCAGTCAATAAGCATTTATTAAGCACCTATGGACCAGGCAAAAAAAAAAAAAAACAAAGAATGAAATAATTTTTTTTCTCTCAAGAAAATCAGAAAACCCAGAAACACCAAAGAAGCCAGTGTCATTGAGTTGCAGAATTCCATATGCATACAAACACATACATGTGCATGTTGTATATGTTTGCAGATTTATGTTAGGGCTTCTTAGCCTAGGTTTCACTGACTCTCAAGAAGATACATTTCAAGGGGTCCATGAATTCATAACTTTAATTTTTGATTTATATTTCAATGCAATTTGGGATTTTTTCTGTAATTCTATGTGTATCTTCTATGTTTAAAAAACATATTCTAAAAAGGGATATATAGACTTCATCAGACTGCCACAGGGGTACATGAATGGCATGAAGTGTTGAAGAACATCTGTGAGAATTGTAGGTGTGGAGATTAAACCCCTGACAGCCTTGATATAACAAACTCACAGATCAGAAAACTCAATCAATGCTTTTCTTGAAAGATTAAACACTGGGTTATTGGGTTGCCAATTGGTGAGGGTCTTTCCCAGGGTCCCACAACCAATATGTATACAAGGTAGTGCATATTATCTCTGAGATCAGCTTTTTTCCATTGTATCACATTTCTTCTCTCTACATAAAAATATATAAAATACAAATAGACTAGAAATACAAGCAGTTGAGGAAAAAATACAGCTTAGTTGACGTCTTATGGGTTGTATTTATATACTTAGCTGTAAGATAATTTTAGTCTGGTTAAGACACTGTCCAAATAGGCTTCCAAAGAAATGGCAGAGGTACTCTTTGGGACTGAACTGTGAAGTACTTCTTAATATTTTGTGAATTTCCAATCACTAATTTAGCTTAGAATGGTGATGTGTGAGCAAAAGAGATAATTTACGCCTGAATGAAGCAAATCAACATTTATTTGTTGAAATGAATAATAATTTATTCATTATTTAAATGAAATAATCCTTGCACTCACAGAGCTTACATTTCACTGGGAATACACCACATAGATGGGTATGAGAATTTTAAAAGGGAATGAGCATTGTCAACTAGGGTTAGAAGGATGAGGGAAGTCTTCAGCTTAGAACTGAAATTGAAGCTGAATTTTAAAGAAAGACTAAGACTTTGAAGGGTAAAAAAGAAGTATAGGGTACAGATTGTTGAAATAAGAGAAAGAAGGTTGAAGTTCCAAGAATTACTTAAAGTCCATTTTAGTAAAAAATGTAGAGTTTATGAAGATGAATAGTATAAAACAATGCTACAAGGGAAAGAGGAAGAATAATTTTAAAGGTGTTTAAATAATAGGCTAAGGATTTTGTATCAGGTAAATGGGAACCCCTGAAAATCATTGAGCAAAAGAATTACAAGTATAAATGTACGACCATGATGAGATTTTTGGTAACTATGTGGGGAAAGAATTGGAGACAGAAAAGACTAGAGTGGATAAATCATAATCCAGGAAACCAATTAGAAATCATTATGTGTTTCTTATAATAGTGCAGGCAAAAGCTGATGAAAATATTAAATGTGAGGGAAGAGGAGGTCACAGATGCAACAGGAGAATCAGCAGCTGACTATATTGGGTTCATGGAAAAACAAAAGGAAAATCAGGGATGGAGTATGTGATGCCAAATATGGGCAGGTGGAAGAATAGAAGGGCTTATATTGAACAGAAATCAGAACATTTTAATGGAAGCAGCTTTAGGGTAAAGATTATGAGCAGTGTTTTGGCCATGTTATATTTGAGATACTAAAAGACATTCAGGAAGAGATATCCACCAGGCAGTTGTCCACTAAGCAAGAAACGGAGGGGGAGGGGAGGAGGAGTTTGTGGAAACGAAAATGAAATGATAATGGCCTGGAAATCAATATCAGTTGATTGACTAAAAGTAACAAAGAGGGGGAGTTTACTACATATTCTGGACTGAACTTCCAAGGTTCAAGAAATGAACTTTTGCTACTTCCAGTTTATAGGAAATGGGCTGATAGAGTTCTCATTTTAAATCTCCAAGGAAAATGCATAATACAAATAAGAAATGATACCGTAGCCATCTTGTACTGTGAGCGCTACCCTGTGCAAAAACCAGCTGGACATATTGCTTGGAGTGGTTAGATCAGAAAAAAGGGAATAAGCATTCCTATAGTGCCTACTATGTACCAGGCATAATACTAAGTGTTTTACAAATATAATCTCATGTTATCCTCACAGTAATCCTGTTAAGTAGATGATATTATGTCCACTTTTTATAGTTGAGAAAACTGAGGAAAATAGTGGCTAAGTGATATATTCAGAGTCACATAAGTAGTAGTATCTGAGGACATATTTAAACTCAGATACTACTAAGGCCATATTTAAACTCAGATCTTCCTGACTCCAGGCTCAAAGACTTATCCATTATGCTCCCTAGTTGCCTTCAAAAACTAGGAGACATTTAGCAAGATTTCTTTCATTCAGTTGGTGAGAGACAAACACCAAAATCGACATATGGCACTGTTCTTTACCAAAGAAAGTTAGAATGAGTCCAAAAAGTCACTTAATCTCTTTGCCTCTGTCTCTTCATTTATAAAATGGACATAACAACAACAGCTGTTTTCCAGGGTTGTTTTGAGAATCAAATGATATAATATTTGAAAAAAAATACTTAGCACTGTATCTGATACTCAGTAGGCACTATAAAAATATCGGACATGATTAATTAATCAATTAATTAGTTAATTTTGTCCCTGATGCGAGAGCTTTGAAGTCAAAGAGCTGTTCCAACAACAATAAAGCCAAGAATGGAGGAATCATTGATCATACTGAGATAAATTTTGTATCAGCTGCTAAGTTCTTCATTCCCATACCTTAAGTCCCAATGGAAGTATCTTTAATATTTCTGCTACTGAGGATCAATTCCACTGGAAGTGAGAATTCAGATTCCTGTGCAAATTTTATTTTTTAGACTGCTCATTCAGAGAGGACACAACAGTGGGGTACCTTATATGTCTCAGAACTCCTGGGTGAAAGTCAGTTTTCTTGAAATACTTTGAAGATTTAGAGGGGGTAATAGGAGAATAATAGCCTTTCACATGATTAGTGTGTATGTAATTATTTTATTACAGTGGAAAGTATAATAAAACAATTTTTCACTTTTCACTCGTTGTCATGCATTTTTGTTTATCTTTTTTTTTTTTTTACCTGAGTAAATTCTTTATCTAGAATCCAGATAGCTAATTGGTACAATGAATAGAGCTAGGAACTAGATCAGAAAGCCTTGAGTTTGAATCCTACCCCACACACTTGTTAGCTGACTGAACACAGACTTGATCTCACTCTGCCTCAGTTTCCTTATAATTAAATGGCGATAATAATAGACAAGTATCCCACAGGGTTGTTCTGAGGACCAAACAAATTAGTATATGTAAATCTTAGAGTGTTATATCACAGCTAGTTATTGTTGTTGTTTTGTTGTTATTGTGCTTGTGTGTTGGCATGGAATCAACTCTATTATGTCACGGTCACATGACTAGCACTAGTTGAAATGTGGTCAGTTCAGAAAGGAGATATCATTCACCAATGGGTATGATTTCAGAGTTAAGTTCTAATCTATATATCCCCAAATCCAAATACCTGTTGATAAATTAATACTCTCCTGCTGAGAGGTCAAACTGATGAATAGAAAGAAGACCACTGACTTTCCAAGAACCATAGAGAACACAGTAAAAACTCAGTTCTTCTAATCTATCTGTGCAAAGGCAAAATGCCCAGATGGACATGAGACAAATTCAGGTTTATGGTTTGGATAGAGCCTATTAATGCCAACTAATAATTACGTTCTTTTTAATTAAACGGTGGCACATGTTTGATATCTCTCTGCTAGGTGATAACCACAGGGCATCGAACCTATATTCTAGCCTCTGAGGTCTGAAAGCCAGGCTTTGGGTCCCAGCCCTGCTACTTCCTATCTATGTGGATGCAGGCATGGTAGTTACATATTTGAGAATTAGTTTCTTCTTTTATAAAATGAGATAGACAATATCTGCTTTTTTCCCTTTTTTTTTCCTTTTAAAAACACATTTCCATGTTAGTCATGTTGAGAGAAGACTCAGAAGAAAAGGGGGAAAAACAAATTTTTAAAAGTTGAAAGTACTATGCTCTGATTCACATTCACTCTCCATAGTTCTCTCTGTGGATGTCAATAGCATTTTCCATCACAAGTCTTCTGGAATTGTCTTGAATCATTAAATTGCTAAGAAGAGATATGTCAGTCTTGGCTTATCATCACACAATTTTGCTGTTACTGTGTACAATGTTCTCCTGGTTCTGCTCTAATCAGCTTCAGTTCATATAACTCCAAGTTTTTCAGGAAAAAATCTGTCGATTTATCATTTCTTACCACACAATAGTGCTCCATTCCATTTATACCATTTATACCTTTAGCCATTCCCCAATTGATGGGTATCCCCTCGATTTCCAATTCTTTGCCACCTCAAAAAAAGCTGTTATAAATATTTTTGTCCATGTAAGTCAGACTTCTTATTCACAGTACTAGACCATGTTTTTCCATGAGAAAGCACAACATACTACAGAGCAGTCTTTAAGACTGTCACATCACAAATAATTTCCATTGTAATTTCCAGCATGGTTAGAGCCTTTTGAAACTTCTGGGATAGAGATTTCCATCCCTAGTTAGGACCCAGTGGTGCATCGGCACAGTCTAAACCATAAGAATAGCTCACATTTATATAAGCTTAAAGATTTGTTTACATGTCTTAACTGATATGATACTCAAAACAGCCCTGAAAGGTAGGCTATTATTATCCTCACTTAACAGAGGAGTTAACTGAGGGTCAGAAAGTGGAACTAATTATATAGCTAGTAAATGTGTAAAGTGGGATTTGAATCCAGATCTCCCTGACTCCAAGTCCAATATTCATTATCTTTTCCCCCCTTTCTTTTATAAAATCAAATCTTTACTTCCTTCAAGGATAGGATAATTCATTGAAAAGAGCACTGGAGAAAAAGTCAGAAAATGAAGGTTGAAGACTGCTCTGGAACTTTCTAACTATGTGCCTCTAGGTAAGTGATTTAATTTCTGTTTTCCTCACTTACCCTATCTGGAAAAATAGAGACAACTACTTCTCTCACAGATCTTTAATAAACACCATGTTGCTATGGGTAAACCTTAAGCACAATATAAGCAAGAATTCTTTTTTTATATTGCCATCCACCTACAGTGGTCAGAATTAGAGCAGCTGTTGGGTGACCTGATCAATTAAATCCTTCAAAGGATTAAAACAAAATTCTTGCAGGAATGAAATGTAATCCTCTTCTTTGTTTTCCATTTCTTGCCCTTCATCACCCCTTCTTCTCTCACCTTCCTCCCCTCCCTCTAGTTCTGCATTCCAAAAAATTTTATCAGAAACTCCATATTTAAGGATTTATATTCCTGCTGCAGGTGCCCTCCCACCCGAATAAAAAGCTCTGTGACCTTTTTTATTTCTCCCCCAAAAATCCTTCCCTTTCTATCTCTCCTCACCATCTCTGCAGTCTGGAACCAGGGAGAGGCTTTGGGGCACAGCAGGACACTAGAGGATACATGCACATGCATCATGTCTGAGGAGAGCACAATGGGCTCGCCATCCTAGTGAGTGAGAGTCTTAAACTAAGATTAACCTTGAAGCTCAAATTAGATAAAAACAAATAGAAATTTCTCCACAGGAATAAGAGCTTAATATAAAGGAAAGTATTTCATAACTCGCATAACTTTAATTAAGATGAAAGGTTTTTCAGGATATCTCCTTTCTCGACAATCGTAAGTTTAAATATGTGGTTCAACATGGCCTGCAAGAACTAGTTCACACAGCTCATTAGGAAGAAAGAAAGATTTGGCCCAGGTTTTCTTTGGTGCTCCTGTGGAAGCCCCCTGGTGCTCATTCCTTTCTCTGGGGACCTCTTTGTCTGGTTCTGGCATTCTGTCTTCCTCACCTATCAATTTCCATTTTTCAATCTCTATCTTTCTATATCTATCTAGTCTCTTCTTTCTCTGTCTCTTGTCTCTTTTCTCTCTTTTTCACTCTCTTTTTCTATTTCTGCTTCTTGATCTCTATGTGTCTGTCTTGTCTCTCTTTCCAGTTGTGAATTTTGTTTTTCTGTCTCTATTTCTTTTGTCTGTGTCTTAGCTTCATTATCTCTCTATAGCCAACTTTTTTCTGTCTTTTACTTAGGCTTTTCTCTCTCTCCTCTCTTTCTTTCTCTCTCTTCTCTCCATATCTCTCTGTATCTCTCTCTCTCTTTCTCTTTGTCTCTGTCTCTCTGTGTCTGTTTCTATATCTGTCTTTCTCTCTCTTGTCTGTTTGTGTGTGTGTGTGTGTGTGTGTCTTTCTCTCTGTGAACCTGTCTCTCTGTCTGTGTCTGTCTCTTTTTTTCCCTAGCACTCTGTCTGCCTGTCAGCCTCTGTGTGTATGTGTCTCTTTCTCTCTCTAGCTTTCTTTCTGTGTCTCTCTTTTTCTTTCTCTGTCTTTCTCTCTTCAACTCTCTCTGTCTCTCTGTCTCTGTCACTGTCAAAAAGGTTGCAGAGTCGTTAAGAAGAGATTGTAAAAAGCCTCAAATACAAATTTTGAATGTTGTTTTGAAGGTAATGGGAAGCTGATGGAGTTTTTAGAGTAGGGCACTACATGTGTAAGGCAATGCTACAGGAAGATTTGCAATGGTGTGCAAGAGGAAGCAGGACATTAAAGTGGCAAGACACCAACCAGCAATGGGAAAATAATCAGACTAGTCCAGGGTGATAACACTAGTAATTGGAAGGAAATAAAAGATTCAAGAGAAACTGAAATAAAAGAGTACACATGATTACAGAATTATAAATTTGGAGTCAGGAAGAATCTCAAAGTTTATGTAATCACAGATCCAAGAGGATTTATGAAGCACTGAATATGTTCAAAAAGTGGTGAGTTGGATATGTATGTAATTAAACACACACACATACACACACACACACACACACACACACACACACACAAGACTAGCTCATGACCTTGAAGTGCTTATATTCTGATGGAGAAGGAAGCAGATAAAGGAGTTCTAGGAAAGAAAGGAAAGGAGTTGCAAAGGTATTCTCATGGAGGCATGGTAAATTAGAAGCTGGGAAGCTAAGTGGAGGCCTGAATTTGAGGAAAATAAGAGAAGAGTTCATTAATCAGAGCTGGAGGACCCAGGAGCAGAGGGATCATAGAATCATAAGTCTAGAATTGAGAAGAATCTTAGAGGTCATTTAGTTCAACACTTCACTTTGCAGATGAGGAAACTAAAACTGACTTGTCCAAAGCACCCTAAGTAACAAGTATTTTATATCCTGTATTTGAATCCAGGCTATTTGACTCCAAATCCAGGACCTGGTGGCTAATCAGCTGAGAAAAAAGAAAGAGTTCAAGGTGATTATAAGGTCTGTAGACTTCAGACCCTCCTGGTTTGTCTTTGCACTCTCAGTAATTAATATGGTGCCTAGCACATGTTGAGGTTCAGCTGTTTTCAGCCATGCTCAACTTCTTGTGAGTCTATTTGGGTTTTTCTTGGCAAGGGTATTGTAGTGGTTTGTCATTTCCTTCTCCAGCCCATTTTGTGGATGTGGCAAATAGGGTTAAGTGACTTGCCCAGGGTCACATACTTTTTGAGAACAGATTTGACCTCAGGAAAACTCCTCTTCCTAACTCCAAGCCCAGCACTCTCTTCACTCTGCCATCTAGCGCATAGAAAATGCTTAATAAATTCTTGACTGAGTGACTGCTTCCTTGACTCCCAAGGTTCCTAGGCTAAAATGATAGAATGATTGTCAATTTGGAAGGATGCTGCCATACAAATGATCCAGGATTTTTCCATTGTCCTTGAAGTGCCTTATACCATATCTTTTCTTTTATCATCATCATCATCATCATCTCATCATCCTCCACTCATCTACCTCTTGGCTCTGTATTCTACTTTATCATAAATTTCACATTTAAATATTTATATTCCTGCAATAGATGCTCCTCATCAAAAATTAGATTTTTCATGTTTTTTTTTCAAAATTTGCATAATTCCATCTATCCTTACCAGATTCACAGCAGTCCCTCTTTTTTTTTTTTTTTGAAGATGTGTAGAGAGGAGTATATTTTTTACACTCAAGCATTTTTTTTCTGTTACTAGGCTGAAGGAATATTTATAACAATTTTGGATGACATCAAGCTGGAAATGATAGCCAGGACAGTGGATGACAGAACCAAAGAAAATGGAATTTAGTAGGGAATTTGTGAAATGCAAATAGGTTAAAACAATTAAGGCCATGTGTCAAAGATGGGAAATATATAGGAGAAGATAGTTCATGTTCAAAAGTTTTAATAGTTTGAATGAAACAGAAGCTCACTGTCAGTCAGAAAAGCTGTGGGGTAGCCAAAAGGGCTAATGAAATCTTAGATTACAGTATCAGAAGCATAATGAATAAAAGAGGTGATAACATTATTATAATCAGTCCTTATTATACCATACCTGGACTATTGTGTTTACCTTAGATGACCACATTTTAAGGAGATTGATCTTTAAGCTGGGGCATATCCAAGGAAAGAAGACCAGGATGGTAAATGGATGTGAAACAATGCCTCTTGGAAATTAGTTGAAGAAAATCAGGATATTTAGCCTGGAATAAAAAGGGCAAAGACCTCCAGAGATAGGAAATATTCAAGAAAAGGCTGAACAAGTTTTCCAGAGGTATCATAGAAAAGATTCTTGTTAAGGTATGGCTAAGAATAGAAAAATTCTATGACCCTAATATTTGTAAAAAGCTTAGCACAGTGTCTAGACATTTTAACTGCTCAGTAAATTATTTCCCCCTTTTTCTTCCCTTTCCCTTTCTGATTTTCAAACTGGAGGATTTATGATTCTTATGAATGCTGTTGCACCACAAGAAATAGAAAAATCTGAAAGGAGAGCTAGTTTCAGAAGAAAGACATGTTGAGATGATGAGAGATAAACCTTCAATCAATTAATTGCATTTATTAGTCATAGGATCCCACTAAATTTCTCCTCTAGTGTCTCACTTCATCATGGTATAAAGGTGATTGGGTTTTTTAAAGGCCATGCCAGAAGAATTTAACCAATTTTAAAAGACTTCGAGAATGGAATGGCTTACAGACTATTTATAATCCAATGTACAAAGTTTGAGTAGTCTCATCACCAGATTAGTCATCAAGAGATTAATTTTTCAATTATAGAAATGTTTGAAGATGATTTATTAGGTCATAGATTTGGTTGGTAGAGTATCAAAACCTGTAAAATAACAAATCACTGAAGTAATGAAGGAATGATAAGAACTAACTGATTAGTTCCTAGCAGTCTTCTTTTTCCAGAAAGAAATCATCCAAAGTATTTTCAATATTATGGCATTGTTATTGTAGCTATTGTTTTTATCTTGTGTAAAGTAGCATTTTTCAGATTTTCAATTTGATCAAAACTTCCTATGAGAGTATTCTAAAATGTGACTTCCAAAGAAGTTATCTAAGGAGAGCAGCAATTTGGGTGATGTTTCAGGAATATAAGACAAAGGTCACAACCTTCACCCTACCCCCAATTTTTAAAAGTAAAATGACACTTTTGTTTTAAAGAGATCACATATGTGATGCTCCAGACTAATTCACTAAATTCTGAGAATTATTACTAGGGACATGATGGGAGTTGAAAAGCATGTACTTACCTCAACTCAAATGTCAAAAATCCTGATAAAATTATAACTAAGAGTTTGTTAAAAGATAACATTGACCTGAGAGATTTCACTGAATTTTTTCATTTTTGTTCTTTTGTGAGTCTAACTCTAGCCAAATGAGTCATTTTTACTGATTCCAATTCCCCTCAAAGAGAAGCAAGTCCTTTATAGTTTCTTCATATCTGAGTTGGGGGTACGTATATTTCCTTTAATACCCAAAAGGTTCCTGGCAAATTGCCATGACTATTCAGTGGGGGGAAAAAAAAAAACACTTGGGCAAAATGGATATGGTAACTTTAGTCTTCATTTTGAGTACTTGTCCTCAGATGACTCCCTTCGTTAAAAATAAATGGACAACATAAATATGATATCTTTACCAATCTTAAACAGTGAAATATAGAAGTGGATATTATCAAGCAAATCAAAATACATAAACAGTTCAGTAATCCAAGGACTATATAAGATGAATAGGTAGCCAGAGCACTTTAAAAACCTTCTCCCTATCATTATTACCAAAATGATTAAATTCTGGGGAGAAATCTCTAGCACTGTTTCTCCTTAGGGAACACTTTGGATCATCAAATCCACTCTAGTTTTTTGTTTCTCCTAGTATTGCCAGATTGAACCTACTTTTCTAGGACCTCCACAATTCAGACTTATAACCCAATCCATTTATAGAACAAATTCAGACTTTAGAGCGCATGGTCAAAGTTATATGAAAGTCTTTTTGGTGAGTTCACGCAGAGTAAATTATCTCTTGAAAGAGACCTATACTAAGGATGTCTTGATTTTCCAAATGACTCAAAATACAAAGGAAAACTACATGGTAGAAGGAAGCAAATTTTTTGCCATCAAAAGACACTTTAGAGAACATATTGGTCTGGAATAGATACTGACTTAGTCATGCAATGAAAATGACATATAAAAGATAGAAATTCCAAATGGTAAGTTGAGACTCTCAGAATACTAAAAAAAAAAAAAAAAAAAAAAAAAAGGAAAGTCTCTGATGTAACAGCTAGGTTCACAATTAATCAACCAGCAAACATTTATTCAATGTCTATGATGTGCTAAGCACTATGCTATGGACTAGGAATAGAAAGGGAGTCCCTGGCCTAAAGGAGTTTATATTTATTGAGGAAAATCATAAAGGCATATAGGCAAATATATAAAATAATTACAAGGGAATTTTAAAGTAGGTTATCTCTAGTTCCTAGGGAGATCATGTGGGAAATGGCACTTGAGCTTTGATTTTAAGAAAGATTAAAGACAGAAGTGGGGAAGGAGTGTATTGTAGATGGAAGGATAGCCTAAGAAAAAGCATGGCTACAGAAATTGAAATGTTGCAGAAAAAAACAGATGAAATTTGCTTAGGATGAAGGCAAGAGGAGCTTATCATCCTTACACTCAATGAATGAGGAAGAGTGGAAGCAAAATAATTTGTGCCAGGAAAAGATACAGGGAAGAAATCTATTAGCTCACCACTTTAGTTAGACACTTTTTGATGGAACATTTTTTGCATCTTGCTGGTCTTCTAAGTTAACATAAATGCTTTTCTGTAGGATTATATTTTTACAGGGCTTCAGAGACCATCTTATCTAACCCTCCACCCCTCTTTTATATATAAGGCCAAGGGTATTCATACATGTAATTTCTGTCAGGTAGGGTTAGATTTGTTTCCCAATCCTCCATATACAGAATCATTGGTTTTGTTTTTGCCCAATCTTGTTTATTGGCCCTGAATTTCCTCTTTGATAGGGTACTGTATTCCTTTCTTGCCTTCCTCTAAAGTACCTTCCTGTTTACAGTTTATGTATATTGTCCATACAAAGTTATTGTATATAGTCTCTCCCTCATTGGACTGCAATTTCTTGAGAGCAAGGTTATGAATTTGCTTTTCATTATGTCCCCAGAACTTAGCACATAGTTGTATTTAATAAATGTTTGTTGATTGACTGACAGGGAAAGAGTGTTGAGGAAAAAAATACTTCAAAAGTACAAGATCAGATCCAAAAACCATTTCCAGTAACTGCTTTCCCAGTCTAGTTTGTAACATACACACACATAGACAGACAGACAGACACACACACACACACACACACACACACACACACACACAAAACATTCAAATATACCTTGGCTTCTAAAGTGAATGGCACAAATTGGGTGTACAACAAAACAAGGATGGAATCTTAACTATTTCCATTACTTTTCCTTTTGAGATATATTTTTTTCAAAACTTTCCTCCTGCCCATCGCTCATCCTTCTTCAGAGCCTTCTGTTGTTAATAAGGAGCTAAAGGAATTTAAAATTGCCAAGTGCTAAGTGTTAGTAATAATTAGCAGCCAGAGTGCTGAGTAGGAAGCATTTAAGAGTTGTTGTTTTTGAAGGGGTGAGGGGTTAATGCCAATTGAATGGATTTCTTCACCTCACTGAGTCCCTACTTCACTGACTCTAAAACAAGAGTTAATCCCATTGATTGTCTATTTTTCCCCTTCTCGATATATTTGTCTGAGACTGTGTACATATATTTTTGAAGTTCTTAGGAAGCTTCCTAAAAAGATCAGGTGTGGTTATTTGCAGCCTGCAGCCTATGGAAATGTGCTGCAATCCAAAGAATTCGCCTCCAGAGCAAAGAGCAGAATGGACTTTTTATTCTCATTGTGCAAAATGCCAAAATTAACATCTTTTAGCTTTTCCTTTACATGTGGAATTTTTTACACAACCCAGGGTGAGAATTTTAGGGGATTTTTTTCCTCCCTAAATCATTTATTTGACCAAGGGCTTCAATACTCCTGAAAAGTCTATCATTTCATAGCATTAGATACAGCTTTTCATTTAATTAATTTTAATACAGTAATTTATTTTTATATTTTCCCCTAATCTTGTCAACCCAATGTGGATTTTGCTTTTAATAAAATGCAGCGTAAGCTACTTAAAATAGACTAATTGGGCAAAGCCTGACTTGTCCATCTGCTCACAATGGACATTTCCAAAGGGATGGGGCTGAGGAGTACAGAAGGAAAAGTTTGATGGATGTGTCTCAAAGATATAAATCTAGAAATACTGTTGCAGAGAACTTTGTGAGCAGGCAATAGAGGGTGTGGTTGGAAGCTTGGGAAGGATCCAAAAAGTGTCCCAAAAACTGATTTCCTGTATGGCTTAAGCAAAAGCACTAGTTGTGATTAAAAAATATATATGCTATTTTGAGTTTCTGAAACTGGCTTTATTTTCAGTTGTGCAGACCATCTGTGTTGTCTAAGGCAACAGCCCCACATCCCAACTTTCTCGGGGCTCCTAATTTTAGATACTAACCTGTGGACAAATGGTTGTGGAATTCTGTTTCCAAGGCATTCTGCCTTTGGAATGAAAGTCCTTGGAAACTGCTCTGAATCTGGTTGGGTGGGTCCACATTAGAAGAGCCCAAGAGAAAGGCAAGATTGTCACAGTGCTATTAGCAATAGAAGGACAGGAAGGATGGTAGTTTTGGGGTTACTCTTCTGGCCCAAAAAGTATCAAGAGAATTGGTATGAATGAATGAATGAAAGTTGTAGTCACTATGCTAGGCAATTCTGCTAAACACGAGGAACACAAATAGCAAAGCAAAATAGTCCTAATCCTTAAAGAACTCACAATGTAATCAGAGATTAGCAGCAGCAGCAAGTCAAATGGAAAGACTGGCATAATCCTTAGGAGTATAGCAAAAAGATGATGTCAATTCATTCTCTTTATTGTTGTTTTAATTGATGAAAACCAGATCCATTTCTAGTTTTGAATTATTTGACAGTGCCAAATACTTTTTTTTACACATTTTTTGGGGTGGGAATTGAAGCAGATAGGGTTAACTAACTCCCCCAGGGTCACATAGCCAAAAAGAGTCACTGAATATCTGAGGCTGGATTTGAATTCAGGTCCTCCTGACTTTAGGCTAGTGCTCTGTACACTGAATCAATTAGCTGACCCAATGATATCAAATATTTTGGAGAGGGGTGGACTTGCTTTCCTGGAGCTTCAGTACCTGTGGGAAGTATAGTACTTAAAGATGAAATTGCCAGGTTCATCTCCACAAAGATTGCTTTTCCTATACTCGGACTAACAGATTGAGCAAGAAGAAAGTTTGGTGATCTGAAGGCACTATTCACCTTGCCTTAGAAATTTAATCCAACTTCACAAATACTAAGATGTTCCCACATTTGACACTGTGCTGAACAATGTGTTACAATGGGTTCTTCATTGTCTATCTTGAGGGGCTTATTGATTTATTAATCTCAGAGAGATTATAGTCTAGTCTACATTTTCAAGAGACTTTCTTTTTTAAATCTGGGATTTCAGATTCTTTTGTTTTCTCTGATAAAGAAAAAAAAAATCTTCCACATTTTTATCAACCAAGTACCAAATGTTGTAAATAACTTTTCAAAAAGATCTATTTAGCACACTATCAAAACAATTCTCTCTCTCCCTTTTAAATTAGTCTTGGGGCAGCTAGCCCCAAATGGATAGTGCACCATCCCTGAAATCAGGAGAACCTGAGTTCAAATCTGATCTCAGACACTTAATACTTTTTAGTTGTGTGACCCTGGGCAAACCACTTAACCTCAATTGCCTCAGGGGAAAAAAAATAGTCTTATTTTCAAACAGGTTAGTCCTCAACTTTTATGAATTGGCTTCAAGGGTTATTCTTAATCTATGGAATACTAATACCATGCCAAACTAACCTGGAGAGGAGGGATACAGGATTCAGCTTGGCTTAGTGGTACTTTAGAAAAAAATGCAAGCTCCTCCCCACCTTGCCCCATCAGAAAAGTTAGGTTTGAGTCTGGCCACTGACACTTAACTACTTGTGAAAGTCACTTAATATTTTTTTTTTGCCTTAGTTTGCTCATCTATAAAGTAAAATGGTAGCATTCAATAACCTGTCAGATCCTATGACCTTTGCCTATGTTCCCTGTAACTGAAAAGAATTAGAAATAATGATGACTGAACACTCCCTAGATGCTCCTGCCATCCCGCTAACATGCCACTGATTTTTACCAAGTAAACTTTCTTTCAGGCAAGTCCTAAGTTTTGGCCCATGTCTTGCTGTGTGTGGGAATTAACCAAAGCTTAAGAAATATCATATTCCTGGATTTAAGCATGAGTTGTCATCAAATGGAAGAAATGTCATGTCTTTTATAACCTTCAGCAAATATTTCCCTTAAGTTGATTTGTACTTTCTCCAGACTTCGCCCATCTCCCTCAGTTCTAGACCACTGCTCTTTGGACATTTCTCTTGATATATAACAAGCTTTCTGTGTCCTCCTGTGACAGACCTCACTGGGATCACAGCTTTTGTCCCTAATAAGGCAACTCTGAAGAGGGTGGGGGCCATCATTCAGTGCTGTCAACATCCATTCTTCCGTGGTTTTAGCTATTCACAGAAAATGGAAACTCCTTAATTCATAAGTATCTATGTGTTGAAACATAGAATAGCAACAAATTGGATACAACTGATGTGAAAACAAAAAGTGAAACAAAAGATAGACACATTTATAAACAGTAAAAGAAATGTCAAAGAAGGAAAATATTCAATCTGCAGAGTAATATATACCCCCCAAAATGGGAGAGTAATGTGATATATAAATTCCTTAGACACACTCCCTGGGTGTGAGCAGTGTGTGTGGACATTTAGAAATAATATTTGATGATGGAAATACACAATTATGAGAAAACTATAGTGTTTTTAAAATCTGATTTTTTCTGTTTTTATCTAGCACTATTTAAAAAATCATTTGACACACACTCTGAACCCCCCCAAAGATATCTTGGAGTTTATTGGCTAGATTTCTTAAGGACCATGTTTTAAAGCAAAACCAATCTGATTCACACTGATTGGCCACCAATAGGTCCCAGGCCAACCCCTACTTGGTCATTGTTTGGGTCCTGATTGACTCCGATTGACTGTAAATAGCAGTCATTTCTGCTGTGAACAGAAGCCCTGAGAATCTTCCCCTCCCAGATTCATTTATTTATTTAGATGGTTTTTTGGATTAGGTGAAAGTCTTTTCCTCAATTGCTACCTAGCCTTAATCATAGAATGGGTAAAACCTCAGTAAAACTGAGACTTGTTGAAGAATTTAGCTTAAAAAGGCCAAGGTCTCCCATTTCATCCAGGGCCATCTTCAGTCATCCTGATCTGTATTTGGTCATTGGACCCAGATGGCTCTGGAGGGGAAAGTAAGGCAGATGACCTTGCACAGCCCTCCCTCACTTAAATCTAATTTACTTCTACATCTTGGCATCTCCCCCCTGATGTCATGGTCCTCTTTGAGAAGGAAGAATAAATAACAAAGTAGCAGAATGTAATAACATTCTTGGATTAGGATTGCCTCCTCAAATACCCTCATTCCAATTAAAATCAACTCCTTTCAAACTACTACAACCTAGTAGACCCATTGCCTCTGTTCTTTGGGACCCCTGCTCTGTGGCCAGCAAACTATTCTATCTCCTCAGCTGTTATAACCAATATCCACTCCGTTTCTTTTCTTTAATACATGACCTTACCCAATGAAAACAAAACAAAACAAAATTGTCTTGTATTTTCAGACTGTGATTTCGAGGGTCAGACAGAGGAGGAGATAAATTCCTCATCCTCCACTGTCACATTCAGACCACCATTCTATTACCTCAATAAAATTTAATTGTTTGAGGTTCATACACTCTTTTTTTCCTGTTTGGCTTGTTGATGTCACCTGTTTCAAATGTATTGATGACTCAAACCTGGAAGGGATAAGTAACACACTGAAGAATATGGTCAGAATCCTCAAACATCCAAAAACTTCCAGACTTAATAAGATAAATTTTAATAGAGATCATATATAACAAATCATATTTGGGTTCACAAAATCAGCTTTATAAGGAAGGCATGATTAAACAATACTTAGTCTGCAAAAAGATCTGGAGGTTTTAATAGATTGTAAATTCGATGTGTATCAATGGTGAGATCTGCATCACTTTGTCTCCCAAACATATACCATGATATGATCTTGTACTATATTGGGTTTATGCTGTACATGCTCCCATAAGCTATATGGGAGCATGTACAGCATAAACCACCTATTCTTTGCCCATATCAGACTACATCTGGAGTATCATATTCAGAACTGGATGTCACATCTTAAAGACATCAATATGCTAGTGATTGTCCAGAAAAAAAAAATGACCAGAGTTGTAAAGGCTTGAGGGATCATCCCACATGGAAGGTCTGATTTTAAAATAGAATTGTTTAGACTAGAGAGGACAAGATTTAGGTGAAATATGATATTTATCATCTAATTTCTGAAGAGTTGTCATTTTGAGAAAGGATTGGACTTTGTCTACTTGACCCCATGGAGTGCAGGATGAAGAGTCCTGGATGGGGTGGAAGTTTCAAAATGTAAATTTAGGATTAATGTCATGAAAAATATCCTAAAAATTACAGCTATCCAAAAATTTAATAGGCTTCCTTGACACAGAAAGAGTTTTTCTTCATAGAAAGTCTTTAAATCATCATCATAATAATATAAACATTTATATGGCACTTATGTGCCAGACACTTTGCTAAGTGCTTTCAAATTATTATCTTATTTGATCCTCATAATAGTCCTGAGAAATAGATGCTATTATTATTTCCATTTGATAATTGAGGAAACTGAGGCAAATAATGACTTGCCCAGGGTCATGAAGCTATCTAGTATCAAGGATTTACCAGATCTCAGATTTGGACCACTTCCAAAATCCAAAACTTCAAAATTACACTTTAAAACAAAATCTGAAAGGCTTGATGCAAGCTAATTCAAGCAGCACATTAAAGAGGCTGAGCCATGTCAGGGATACATATGAAGCCAGATTGACGAAGATAGAGGGGGATGGTGTTAGAGGACAGGAGAGCATGATAAGGACAAAGAGTGTATTTTGTTTGATAAAATATGACAAATGTATGGATAGGAGATTTTGAACCTTGAATCTTAAACATTCTTTCCCTTTTACATTCTATCTCATCCAACTACTATCTCATCACTCACTTCCCCTTACTGATAAAAATAAAACAAATACACCAGAAGTTAACCCAAAAGCTAAGCAAACAACAAATATTAAGTGAGCTTGACAGATTTCAGGGCAGATTTTTTAAATGATAATAGATCTGCCGAGAATTCCAAACCAGAAATGAAGGTACCCCAGTGTAGAATGCTGCTTTTTGAAAACATTATGTACACATACTGTTTCCCTCCCTCACTAATCTCTTCTTGACCTTTTACAATCTGCCCTGAACACTCTACTGAAACAGTTCTTTCAAAGATCATCAATGACCTCATTTTAATAAATTGCTCTTGATATTGTTTTACCATTGCTTACATTTACAATTATATCTACCTTCCCTTCTCCAGAGAGCTAGCCTTTGTAACAAAGAATAAAAGGAAAAGAGAAGAGGAGAAGACAGGAGAAGAGAGTACTCATCACAACTCATCTACACATCAACTACATGTGACAGTATACGCATTATGTATTCTCACTATCTCTCACTTTTGCAAAGGGAAAAAAGGAACATTTTCTCATCTCTACTTCAAAACCAGCCTTTAACATGACTACTTTCTTTTTGTGTGTGTGTTTTTGCTTTTTGTTTCCATTTGCATTGTTGTTGTAGTTATTGTGTATATCGTTTTCCTGATTCTATACTTCACCTTGATATCAGTTCAGATTAGAAGTCCCTTGCTTCTCTGCATTTTCTTATTCATTATTTCATATAACCTAGAAACATCTCATAGCATTTATATAACACAATTTGTTTTGTCATTAATCAAAGGACATTATCTATTTCCATTTTTGCTATCAAAAATTACTCTGAATATATTGATATATAAGATTTATATATAAGATCAATATATATTGATATAGAAGATCCATAAAATTTGATATATAAGATTTGCTATCAAAAATTATTATAAATATGTTGACATATAAAAGATCTTGATATATGATATATATTTATATACATATATAAAATTCAAAATTCTTAGCAGTGAATCTCTGGTTTAAAGGATATGGGCATTTAAGTCACTAATAACCATCTAAATCAAATGACTTACTTTGCACATTCACCCTTCTTGATTTTTTTTTTTGTCACATAATGAGGAGCTAGCCAATGATCTAGTCTCCACAAAACTGCATAGTGTATATTAGCATACTTAGTTATGACTTTTCCCAACATAGAAGGAACTGGAGAGCCTGTTTCTAGGAGAATCACTGTGTTTCATAGAAGTGACTTAGAGAGATTTTTGGCGCATTTTCGAAAGTTTGTAAATGGTTGTATTCTAACTTAACACTTAGTGGCCAGCAATCTTTTTGACTGAATTTGTGGAATAAAAACTGGGACCATCCTCAAAAAAACTTAATTTCCAAAACTTCTAGTTGTTCAGGTACTTGGACATCAGCTTCTCCTGACCTTTCAAAACTCACAGGATCACAACTTCCATTTCTGTCCCTTAAAGTGAAAAAACAAAGGCCAAGCTAAAGATTAGTTTGCTTGTTTTTTGTGAAACTAACTATCAGCCTCTATGGGAAAGGGGACAAGACCTTTCCCATTATAGCTTTGTTTCTGACCAGATGTTGTCAGTGCATGAATCAAAAGACCAACCTATAAAAAGTTTTGACTGTCAAGTAGAGAATTTTATGTTTGATCCTAGGATTGATAGGAAGCCATTGAAGTTTGTTGAGCAAGATAATGATGTGATCACCTTCTACTTTAGACCAACTAGGTCTAGAAATATTCATTATCAGTTCAGTTGCATGGAGGAATTTTTTCAACCAATCTATCTCTTATAGAATGACTACAAAATTATCAAGGATGGAATCTTTATTGGGATAGAGAGAACATTCAGATTGGAGAAAAAATGTGGATTTTTTTTTTCTGAGGCAATTGGGGTTAAGTGATTTGCCCAGGGTCAAACAGCTAGGAACTGTTAAGTGTCTGAGGCCATATTTGAACTCCTGACTTCAGAGCTGGTGCCCTATCCACTATACCAACTACTTGCCACAAAAAAAAAAAATGTGGATTTTTGATAAATTGAAGAAATATATGAGAAAAGTACAAAATGCTAGTATTTTATTCCTCCTTTGTCTTGTTCCTACCATGGTTGGTGGATCTCACCTTTACCTCTATCCTCTTCCAAACACTGTAATTGATCAGGCCTTTCATGCTTTACCTTATATTTCCCTACTCCTAAAAATATATCCTATACTCCATCTAAATTGAACTACTTTATTTTCCCCCAAATAAATACTTACTAATGGAATTCCCTACACCCAGCATATTCCCACCTACCCAGTGTCCACATGTCAAAAATTGTAACAATCTTGTCAGGCTCATTTCAAATGCTATTTTTCATAGCTTTTCTTTATCTTTTTAATTGTATGGGATTATTTTCTCTTCTGAAACCTCATCATACTTTGTGTATATCTTATTTTTTATACTCATCAAATTCTCTCTTGTACCACACCTCAGCTCCCTTTTTTAAACTACTTAATCTATTCATATCTTAATCATCTTTGTATTTCTCTAGTACCATGTTTGGCGACTTGCACAAAGATTCAAAGGCAACAGTTGTTTTATTTTTAGCTTTCTAACCCCAGCACAAGTATAGTTCCTAGAAAATAGTAAGTATCAAACAGATCCTAACTGGTTGATGAATTAATTATCATCATGATAATTGATTTAATCAATGATATCAATTAATAACATCATGATAATTCATTTTCAGGTCTTTTCAAAGACATCAATAAACAAATGAATAAATATCAATGCTTCCAAGTAGGATGAGTCTATCCTTCAACAGCCCATCTCCCCTATTGTGGGAGTGTTATACTTTTTTTTTTTTTTTTCCTGCATCACAATTTTTGAAACTCATGGAAAAGTTGGCTGATTCTACCAATCTCAAAAATTTTTAATACTGTTTTTGTGTGTGCATGTATCCACAAAAAGATACATAAAGATTTGTGACAGCTCATTTTGAATGGACTGCCTTCACCACAGGATCCAGATGTCTCTATGTGCCTAGACACAGGCCAGTATCATCATTCCTTGTATTATAACCAAAAGTAAACCAGTTTATACAAATAGTGGTCAAGTTTCTATTCATGAAAAAGCTGCTGACATTTCCTGGAAATGTAACTGACCTGGATTCAGTCAACATAGTCCTAGTCTCAATGCATAAGAGATATAATTGGAAATCACCCACAAACTGCAGAGTACCTATAATTAAATGAAATTTAATTTTAATGGAAATTTTTCCTAGGGAAAAATAAGTATCTCTAATGTTTTTCAGCCTTCATATTCTTTTATGGAAACAATTATAGTACGTGTGTGTGTGTGTGTGTGTGTGTGTGTGTGTGTGTTTAGAATGCAAAGTTTTCAAAACAAATTTATCATCTTAAAAATAAAGATGAATAAATCCTTTATATTAATGCTGAAAAAATAGCTCCTTCAAAGTTTGTGGAGGTCTAACAGCATTAGATACTTTCCATAGATGAATGCCTCCACCCAACATATGTTTTAAATAATAATCAAGTTAAGTGCAGCCTTTGCAATTATATTTTTGTTTTAATACTCTTGTATGTTAATGGTTCTTTTATCCCTATTTTTAACTCCCTACTTTATGTCTGACTGTACTATTCATATCTAGGGATGTGAGACCCTG